>NC_029775.3:52018720-52020210 GCF_000817695.3 Arachis duranensis | reverse complement strand
ATGTTTGAAAATTTGAAGGCTCAGGTCCGGGTTCTTGCTCCCGACCTGGATCTGAGTTTATTCAGTACGGACAACGTTGTTGTGGAGGGAAGGATTGTTCCTGCTCCTACCGAGGATGAGGTTCCGATGTCCGACCCCAAAGTTCCGGTTGAGAACCCGACTTCACCTTTGGTCGGGGATGGTTCTGGCGTGGAGGTTTCAAACCGGGATGACGTTGCTTTTGATGCAGTCCCACTATCTATGTTTCCTCCGCAGCCTTCTGTTGATGTGGAGTCTGGAAAGGATCTTGATCCTCTGTAATCTTTTTGGTGTTTTGCCCGGCCTGTGGGCTTTTTTGGATGGTTTCTGTAAATGCTTTGGACACCTTTTGCTTATTTAGCTACTTGTAGTAACTTTATTATGCGGTGTTTTTGTTCGCGTTTTGGCTTTTTGTTTCCGCTTTTGTGCTTTTTAGTTTGTTTTTGGATAACAACTTTTTAGCTAGCGTTTCGAAACTTCCTTTGCTTTCGTGCTTGTACTTTTTAGCCGCTTTTTGTAAAGCAACTTTTTAGTAAGCGTTTTTGAAACTTCCTTTGATTTCGTTCTTTCGCTTGTACTTTTTTAGCTGCTTTTTGTAAAGCAACCTTTTAGTAAGCGTTTTTTGAAATTTCCTTTGATTTCGTTCTTTCGCTTGTACTTTTTAGCTGCTTTTTGTAAAGCAACTTTTTAGTAAGCGTTTTTCGAAATTTCCTTTGATTTCGTTCTTTCGCTTGTACTTTTTAGCTGCTTTTTGTAAAGCAACTTTTTAGTAAGCATTTTTCGAAGTCTCCTTTGATTTCGTTCTTTCGCTTGTACTTTTTAGCTGCTTTTTGTAAAGCAACTTTTTAGTAAGCATTTTCGAGACTTCCTTTGATTTCGTTTTTTCGCTTGTACTTTTCAGTTGTTTTTTGTAAAGCAACTTTTTAGTAAGCGTTTTTCGAAATCTTGGTTCTCGCCGTTTTAAGGCTTCTTTCTTGGATCCGAGTTTTTTCTCGGACCTCGGGCGCCCGAGTACCTCCTTTTTGTTGGGTCCGACTTTGTCGTTGGTCGGCTTTTTTAAGTTATTTTTGTAATCTCTTTTTATTTGGCCCTTTGAGCCTTTTCAGTGTTACTTTATAACTTCTCACATTAATTTGAACCTCGTCGCTTTTATCTTTGCCGACCTTGTGTGGTCTCTTGGCAAATGATTTTTTGCGTTTTGCCGAGCATAAATTAATGCGCCTTGGTGGGGTACTTTCCAGGGTCATGAGGAAGAAGAAAAGAAAATAGAGAAATTCGATTAGTATTAAAAAAAAAAAGAAAGAATATTTACAGAGTGTTTACCCTTTGACTAGGTCGGGTGTCTTACTTTAACCGGGTGTCTCATTAAAAAACCCTTGTAAGGAAAAAGAGTACACCTCGGGTTAAGTTTTTCTAGCTGTAGTACCGCCTTAGGTTACAGGCGTGCCAGGCCCTGGGCAGCTCATTGCCTT
>NC_029775.3:52017069-52018470 GCF_000817695.3 Arachis duranensis | reverse complement strand
TTGGCCTCTTGGAGTCTTCGTTTTAACCCTTCCAAGATGACTTTATTTGCAGCCTCTGCTTGTCCATTGGCTTGTGGGTGCTCGACTGATGTGAATTGCTGTTTGATTTTTAGTTCGGCCACCAAGTTCTGAAAACTTGTGTCCGTGGACTGTGTTCCATTGTCTGTTGTGATGGAGTAGGGGACTCCGAACCTTGTGACAATGTTTTTGTATAGGAATTTGCGACTCTTCTGAGCCGTAATGGTGGCTAAGGGTTCAGCTTCGATCCATTTTGTGAGGTAGTCGACCCCTACTATGTGGTATTTGACTTGCCCCGGTCCTTGGGGGAATGGGCCGAGTAGGTCTAGTCCCCATTTTGCGAAGGGCCATGGTGCGGTGATGCTGATAAGGTCTTCGGGTGGTGCCTTGTGAAAATTTGCGTGTTTTTGACAGGGGGCATATTTTCACAAATTCCGTTGCGTCTCTTTGCAAGGTCGGCCAGTAGAACCCGGCCCGGACTACTTTCTTGGATAATGCCCGAGCTCCGAGATGGTTCCCACACATGCCTCCGTAGACTTCTTCGAGGACGCTCTTTGTTTCTGAGATCGGGACGCACCTAAGGAGGGGGTTTGAGAATCCTCTTCTGTATAATACGTCGTGAATTAGTGTATAATTCTGGGCGTCTTTCGTGAGTCTTTTAGCTTCCTTTCTTTCGGTGGGGAGAGTTCCCGACTTCAGGTAGTTGAGTATGGGGGTCATCCATCCTTGCTGTTGGTTGGATATATTTAGCGTTTCTTCCTCTTTTATCACGGAGGGGGATTGTAAGGTTTCCTGGAGGAGACTTCTGTTGTTGCCTCCGGGCTTGGTGCTGGCGAGTTTTGAGAGGGCGTCCGCCCGGGCGTTTTGCTCCCGAGGTATATGCTGGATCTGTATTTCTGAAAAGTGGCGTAATTGTGTCTGTGTTTGGTCTAGGTATTTTTTCATAGTTGGGTCTTTGGCCTGGTAGCTTCCATTTACTTGTGATGTGACGACCTGGGAGTCGCTGAAGATCGTGATTCTCTGGGCTCCGACCTCTTCGGCTAGTTTTAGACCTGCTAGTAGGGCCTCGTATTCCGCTTGGTTGTTCGAAGCTTGGAACTCGAATTTTAGGGATAGTTCTATCCGTGTTCCTTGGTCGCTTTCGAGTATAACCCCGGCTCCGCTTCCTGTTTTGTTTGAGGACCCGTCGACATACAGGTTCCATGAGAGTGGGGTTCCAGGGGTCTCAGTGTATTCTGCGATGAAGTCGGCTAGGTACTGAGATTTTATGGCAGTCCGGGCTTCATAGTGGAGGTCGAACTCGGACAGTTCCACCGCCCATTGTAGTATTCGTCCTGCCAGGTCTGTTTTTTGCAGGATGTGTCTCATGGGTTGGTTTGTCCG
>NC_029775.3:51957790-52014368 GCF_000817695.3 Arachis duranensis | reverse complement strand
CTGGATGTCTACTTTCCAACCCAATTGAGAGCTTGCCAATTGGACTCCTGTAGCTCCAAAAAATTCATTCCGAGTGCAGGGAGGTCAGAATCCAACAGCATCAGCAGTCCTTTTTTAGCCTAAATCAGATTTTTGCTCAGCTCCCTCAATTTCAGCCAAAAAATACTTGAAATCACAGAAAAATACACAAACTCAGTAAAGTTCAGAAATATGATTTTTGCTTGAAAACTAATAAAATTCTATTAAAAAATAATTAAAACATGCTAAAATCTACATGAAATTACCCCCAAAAAGCGTATAAAATATCCGCTCATCACAACACCAAACTTAAACTGTTGCTTGCCCTCAAGCAACTAGATAAATAAAATAGGATGAAAAGAAATTAAGAAGCAATAATATTTTAAAGTTTTAAGTGGAGCTCAGATTCTTATTTAGATGAGCGGGGCTAGTAGCTTTTTGACTTCCGAACAGTTTTGGCATCTCACTTTATCCTTTAAAATTCAGAATGATTGGTGTTCCGGGGGTTACCTGAAACGTGCAACTCGGTCGTCTTAGAGAGGCCCGAGGTGGGGGGATTGATGACCCGAGCTTGATGTGCAGAGTGGTTGGTGGTTGTACCTGCAATGACACTCCGATGCTTAAGTTAGCATGGGTCCAAGCAGATATTTGAGTGGAATTAGAGTGTGAGTTATACCTAGGTGCTCCAGTGTATTTATAATAGTTGGCCGTGATCTTCCCTGGATAAGATATTCTTATCTTATCTTATCTTTTGGGAGTTTTATCCCTATCTTTATGGAACCGCCTTTCCTAGGCCTTTTCGGCCTTTAGGTTCTGGGCTGCGTTCCTTCTGATGGGCCTTTTTAGCTTTGTTGTCCGAGGTCCGACCTCAGGCGTGGGCCTTTGGGACGAGGTCGGACCTATCATGGATTTTGCCGAGTTTGGAGGAGCTCGGTCAGGGTATGAACAGTTTCCATGTTCGAAATAATACACAGCAGCAAGGATTAAGTTCAGATACAACCTTTGAAGTTGCAGTCCTTTGATTCTTCCTTCTGTTGTGTTCTCTTTGAGTTAGGATGCATAGTGTCTTCAATTGTTGACTCATATCCTGCATAATCCTCAAAGTTGCTTGCTTCTCAAGCCCTTAATTATATGGTTAGTGTGTATAAACTGAGTGTGGTTCTTGGATTGATTTTGGTGTAGGGACACCAAACTTAATTGTTTGCCATTGCCTCAGATGCAACAAGTCAACCATGTTTGAAACCATGTATTCTTGCTAAAGGTTAATGAAATAAAAGCTAGAAAACAATTCAACAGTTGAATAATGTGTTTGATTGCTTGGAGCTAGAATCATGCAAGAGGTGAGAATGTGTTCTTAAATGATATTTTTGGTGGAACACCAAACTTAGAAGTTTTTATTCTCCCTCAAATTGTTTTGGTGTGCAACACCAAACTTAGCTCCTTGCAATGCATACCAATTACCCAACATTTTTATTGAAAAAGCTATGAAAAGAAACTACCTCAGGTTGGGTTGCGTCCCAACAAGCGCTCTTTTATTGTCACTAGCTTGACATCTTCATTTTTGCTTATCATGGAGGTCGAAAATCACAGTGCCTTAGCTTGTCTGTCTTCACTGTGAACTTCCTTCCGGTTTCCTCTTTGATGACTTCTATAAATTCTTGTGCAAGGATCTTAGTCACAGTGTAGTGCTCAGGTAACTGTGGGGACACCTTCAAGGGTTGAATATTGATCATCACTCGATCCCCTAGTGAAAACTTTCCAGTGAGGATTTTTTTGCTTTTCTTTAGTTATATCCTCTGCTTCTTCTTGAAAGAATTCCTTGTTGTGTTTTTCTTGGCTGGTGCTTCCTTTGTCCAGTATTTTCTCGTTGTCCTCTATGATCCCTTTCCATCCTTCCTTCTTTGCAGCATCTTTGTTGTTGGTTGGTTTGTCTTCAATGGTTTTGAAGAAAGTATCTGGTTTCTTCTCACCCATTTCTGCAAAGTACTTCGCCAGTTGAGCTATCTGCTCCTCAATTCCTCTCATTAACATCTCTTGGTTACTTGTTGTTTCCTCTTGATGTTTCATCATTCTCTCCATTAGGATCTCCAAGTTTGTGATTCTCTGAGAGTCTTGTGAGGTTGGTTGGTTATGACATGTTGAAGGTAGGAAGGGTGGGTGTGGTGGTGGCATGTAATGGTTGTTATTGCTGTAATGGTGTTTTTGATGGTTTATGAAGTTCGGGTTGTTATAATGGAATTCCCTTGGTCTGTGATTTTGGTACTCACTCCTTCTCCAGTTGAGATGGGTTTGGGAGTGTCTGTGCTGTGAGGGTTGGCTTTGAATGGTATTAGTGGATGTGTGATATTGATTGTTTGTGATCATGAGGTTGCCTTGGTGGAGACTTCCTTGTTCTTGATGTTGAAACTCCCTCATTCTCAAATAGGAATGGGGTCTCCATGGTGGAAATTTGGCATTCACTGCAGCAGATGTTTCCATGTTTTGCTGTGGTTGAGGATGCATTTGTCTGTTTAAGTCTTTTAACGCATTCACCCCTTCACTATTCATCACTTCTTTTTCTGAGATTGCATTTTGTGGTTTCTCAAATGACTGTTGGTTGTTGACTCCTTTGTTATTGAGATATGCAATTCCTTGAGCAGTTGTTGTTGCTTTGAGTAGGCCATCTGAGAAGTAATCCACTGCTTTTCTTGTTTCTGGGGTTAATCCTTCATGGAAAGCTCGGAAGCCCACTTTATCAGTTGCTTTCTTGTATCTTTCCCAGGCCTTAAAGAGTGGTTCTTCATCCCCTTGTGTGAATAGATGTTCCTCTTCTTTCAGCTGGATGATCTGTCTGGATGAGGTGAATTTGGCTCAGCTGGATGATTTGTCTAGATGAGGTGAATTTGGCCAGAAATTTGGTAACCAAATCATCCCAACTAGTGATACTTCCTTGAGGAAAAGTTTCAAACCATTGTGCAGCTTCACCCTTTAATGAGAAGGGGAATAACAGGATCTTATAAGTGTCATGATCTGAACCATAGGTTTTGACTGCATTACAAGTCTTTAGAAAAGTGGATATGTGCTACTGAGGATCTTCCGATGGATTTTCGTCATAAGAACAATTGTTCTTGATGAGTGTAATGAGTGGTGGCTTCATGTCATGATACTCCTTGTTTGTAGAGACTTGATTCCCTATGGCATGCGATCAAACAGGAAGAATAAACAGCAGCACACTTTGAGGATTAAATTAAGTTAGTTAAAATAAACTATTAGTGAATTGATAGAGGCAATTTCTCAAACAGTTAGTATGTTAGTAAAAAGATAAAGAAAAAGTGCTTGATCTAGACCTCCACTTCACTTAATCATTGTCAATCTATTTCAATCCCCGGCAACGGCGCCAAAAACTTGATGTGTGGAAAACGATCCAACACAAAACTCACCGGCAAGTGTACCGGGTCGCATCAAGTAATAATAACTCACATGAGTGAGGTCGATCCCACAGGGATTGAAGGATTGAGCAATTTTAGTTTAGTGGGTGATTTAGTCAAGCGAATCAAGTTTTGGTTGAGTGATTTGTGTTTAACAAGAAGTAAATGACAGTAAAAGTAAAGGGGGAAGGGAAAAGTGCAGTAAATTAAAGAACAGGAAAATAAATTTGCAGAATCTTAAAGAACAAGAAAGTAAATGACTGAAACTTAAAGTGCAAGAAATGTAAATTGCAGTAACTTAAATGGCAAGAAAGATAAATTGCTTGAATGTAAAAGGGAATTGAGGAATGGGATTGCAGGATCTAAACAAAGAAGAAGTAAATTGCAACAATTAAGAGAGCAAAAATTGAATCAGAAGCAATAAGGATTCAAACAGAAAGGAAATAAAGTGCAGCAGAAGTTCACAGAAGAACTAAAAGTAAAATTGGGTCTCAGGTCTCAAGAGACTAGGTAGCAGAGCCTAGATCTCTATTTACCTTCCTAGATCCAAGTTAACAAAGCAATTGACAAGAATTAGAAGAGAAAGCAGTAAAGAAAATGTAAATGGATTCAATTATGCAGAAAGAGAATTGAAGAGAATTTGAATGGGAATTGAGACAGAATTTCCTCAATTTCTCACACCCAAAACTCAGAAACACAAGAGTAGAATTACCCAAGTAAGAATGAGGAAGGAGATCAGTCAATTCTCCCTTGATCCTCTTAGTGCTCGGTCAAGTCTCTCAAGAAAGCTCAAAGAAAGTGCAAATTCCAAAAGCTAAGCCAAAGGTAAGTTAAAAGGTAAAAGTTCAAAAGTAAAGGTAAAGGTCGTAATTACATCAAACTAGCTTCTATTTATACACTTTCTATTCTTGGATTTTGGGATTTGGATGGGCTTTTGATTTGGTGAAGAATTGAATTCAAATGGACTTTTAATTTGAATTTTTGGCCCATGAAAAGTCACTCCCAGGAGGCTGCCCTGCCCTTGTGGAGGGCAGGGCAGAAAATTGGTGCGTTGTGGTGCGGTCTGGTGCGGCGAATTTGCTTCTTGGTGCGCAAGGTGCTGCCCTGCCCGCGCTAAGGGCAGGGCAGGAAAAGTTGGTGCGCGCTGGATGGTGCGTGGTGCTCGTTGGTGCTGCCAGAATCCAAAGTTGGTGCGCCAGACTCAGAAATTGGTGCGCCAGAAATTTTCCTTGGTGCATGGGATGCTGCCCTGCCCTCGCGGAGGGCAGGGCAGGAAATTTTGGTGCTGCCAGATGCTGCCAGGGACGAGAGTTGATGCGCCAGATGCTGCCAGGGACGAGAGTTGATGCGCCAGATGCTGCCAGGGACGAGAGTTGATGCGCCAGATGCTGCCAGGGACGAGAGTTGNNNNTGCGCCAGGATCGTGCGCCAACCCAAATGCTGCCCTACCCGCGCCAAGGGCAGGGCAGAGTTCTCACATTGCTTGTCCCGTGTTCGAAACACGGAGGAAGCACACGCTACAATAATTTCCTTGGTTTCTTGGCACAGCACTCATCCTTAAGTCCTAGCTTCCTCATGGTTCCTTGTTCGATCCTTGTAGCATGCATCATAGGCATTTTTCCTTTGATTTCTTTCCTTGGAGAGCCCGATACTGCCCTCCACAAGGGCAGGGCAAGGTTCTCTTCCTCTTGGTCTCAAGGCACATTTTGTGCTCTGCCCTTGTAGTGGGCAGGGCAGAGTTGCCTTCTCTTCTTGGTTCTCTTATGTTGCCCTCCTAGAGGGCAGTGTGCCCTTGTGGAGGGCAATGTTGCCTCCCCCTTGCATGCGGCACGCTTCCTATTGCTTTGGCCACACTTTCCTTTCCTTAGGCTACACTTCTTAGGCCACGCTTTTCCTTTTCTTTTCTTTTCTTCACCTATAATAAACCAAAACAACCACTCCAAGTATCACTAAATTCAAGAGGCTTATAAATCAATTAAAATCCAATTAAAATTAGCTTAAACCTCATGGATTATAATTACTTTCATGGTGGTTGCTTGATTTAGAGAAGTTATGCATTTTCACTCCAAATCACTTACTTAGGATGCAAGAAAGTGCAAAAAATGCTAACAAAACAAGTGAAATTAGCTTGAAAAATTGGTATATGATGACTTGTCATCAATGTCTACAGAGAGATATCCAACACTGAGA
The DNA here is from genome assembly GCF_000817695.3 of Arachis duranensis. Classification (NCBI taxonomy): domain Eukaryota; kingdom Viridiplantae; phylum Streptophyta; class Magnoliopsida; order Fabales; family Fabaceae; genus Arachis; species Arachis duranensis. Next base: position 52,008,753 of record NC_029775.3, on the reverse strand, counting down.
AGATCCCGTCCCCTCATCCGATTAAGCATAAGACAGGAGGAAGTCAGACAGAGTATTGCGAATACAATCGAGTCTACAGGCACCGCACGAACAAATGCTACAACCTAAAGAACGTCATAGAGAAGCTAGCCTGGGAAGGAAGACTAGACAGGTTCTTGGCCAACAAAGCAGATGAACCAAAGAAAAGAAGAAGGGGCGAAGAGATTGAACGAGCTGAACGTCCCCATCACACACTTGAAAGGCATGTTCACATGATCAATGGAGGATTCGTAGGACGAGGGATCTCTATGTCGTTGCGTAAAAGACACCTTAAGGAGGTGTACCATGTTGGATGAGGAGACAGGTCGGTCGACCTCCCCAATATTACCTTCACTCAAGAAGATGCTATGGGCATCATCCCAGGGCAGGATGACCCCGTGGTAGTCACTATAATACTTGCCAATGCCCACCTCCATCGAACATTTGTCGACCAGGGAAGCTCTGCGGATATACTGTTCAAATCTGCTTTCGACAAGCTCGACTTACAAGAAAAAGAACTCAGAGCACATCCAAATAGCCTATTCGGGCTATGAGATGCCCCAATTCAACCATTAAGATATATCCCACTACACACAACCTTTGGAAAGGGAACTCGGTCTAGGACATTGAGCATATACTACATCGTAGTCGATGTGAGCTCCGCCTATAACGCTTTAATAGGTCGGACAACGCTAAACCAACTCACCACCGTAGTCTCCATTCCACACCTATGCATGAAGTTCCCCACTCCGGAAGGGATCGCTACCATAAAGGGAGACCAAAAAGTCACGCGACGCTGTTATAACGAAAGTCTGAACCTTAAAGGCGACCCCAGAGGAAAAGAAACCAATTCTATAGAACTCGGGAGAATTCGAGCTCATGAAGAACTCCGCCCTCAGCCAGAAAATGAAGCCCAAGAAGTTCAAATTGGAGGTGCTCTAGACAAAACAATAAGTATAGGAGCAAATCTGAGGGACGACTTAAAGGAGCTGCTAATTAAGCTCCTAAAAGATAACTCCGACCTCTTTGCATGGAAGGCTACCGATATGCCTGGTATTGATCCTGGACTAATGTGCCACAAGTTAGCCATATATCCAGGGTCTCGGCCAGTACAGCAAAAGCATAGGAAGCTCGGCTCAGAAAGGTCACAAGCTGTAGAGGAGCATGTACATGCCTTGTTGGAGGCAGGATTCATAAGGGAGGTAAAGTATCCACTATGGCTAGCCAATGTGGTGTTGGTCAAAAAGTCAAATGGGAAGTGGCAGATGTGCACTGATTACACCGACCTCAACAAAGCCTACCCAAAAGATCACTACCCACTCCCAAACATCGACACACTAGTTGACGCTTCGTCAGGCTATCAGTACCTCTCCTTCATGGACGCTTACTCGGGATACAATCAAATCCCGATGTATGAACCCAACCAAGAGAAGAAATCTTTCCTAACCCCAAGAGAAGAAATCTTTCTTAGGAACTGATGACCGAAATTCACTACCCACATATAATGAATCTGTTCTTTGGCAAGCGCACCAAATTTGTCGTCAAGTAATAACCCACAGTGGAGTGGGATCGTATCCACAGAGATTAATTGGATTAAGCAAGCAATAGTTGATTAATTAGCCTAGTTAGACAAGCACAATTTTGAGTGATAAGTAACAAGAAAAGTAAATAACATGAAAGTAACAGAAAGTAATAAAGTGCAAGAAAGTAAATGGCAGGGAAAGTAAAGTACAAGAAAGTAAAGTGCAGAAAATGTAAAGTGCAGAAAATGTAAATAACCACAAAGTAAATTAAAGAAAGAAAGATAAAATAAACATTGGGATCAAGAGATATTGCATTCTCCGGATTAATTGATTTCATCTCATCTTCAATCATGCAACTCATTGACCTCTTGGCAATCATGATTGATTGAGCCCCAATTCCTTGGTGACTCAATCTCTCAAATCTTGATCAATAGCCAATTCCTTGGTCTAATTGCTCATCAGAAGAGATGAAAATGGTCCCTGATTATACCACACATCATCATAAGTCCAAGTAGAGGGGGAATTATATGTCACGTATCCCATCATATGCTAGAATGAAGAACAAAATCCTTTCTAGTAAATCAAAAAGAGATGAAGAGAAGAAGTAGAATAAAATCAATCAATCCATTGAAAAATAATAGAGCTCTCTTTCCCAATGGAAAGAGTTAGTGATTCATAGCTAAAATACTTACAAGGTAAGAAAGAAAAGAGAAGAAATTGATGGTGAACAGAGAGGGTCCTAAGGCTTCCCCCAATCCAGCATGAGTAATTCTATGAAACTAAGGCCTTTATATAGGCTCTCCTAAATTACAAACTTAAATGAAATTAAAAGTAAATTACAATAAAATGAAAATAAACTATTCTAGATGCTTCTTGTGGCCATGATTGGTTGATAATTGTGGCTTGAATGAGAGTTGGAGTGGGCTTGGTTGAAGGTTGGGTGCTGAAGGAAGAAGTTGGCGTGTGGTTCCAAGTGCCACTCCCACTTGATTTTTCCCTTTGGAGTATGACCCACTTTGCAACGTTGAAAGTATGGAGTTGGTTGGGCCTTAAAATGAATGTCCACTATAAAGTGTTATATATTGTTAGAGAGCCCTAGATGTTAGCTTTTCAATGCTTTTTGAATCAACTCATTTAGATCTTTGTAGCTCAAGTTATGCCCATTTGAAGGTGAAGAGGTCAGTCTGTCAGGTAGCCCAGCGTGCCACGTCCACTTCTGGCATGCCACACCCCATATGTTGTGAAGCTGGCGTGCCATGCCCAAAACTGGCGTGCCACACCTCAATGATGTACCAAAATCTCCTCTCTGGCCATTAGAACTGGCGTGCCACGCCCAAAGCTTTAAGTAGCACGCCATAGTGAGATTCTTGAGCTGGCGTGCCACGCCTTCGATACCAAGTTGCACGCCCAGGTTTTGCAATGCTGAAATAATAGCCTTTTTCACCTCCAGTTTTAACGTCCACCCTATAGTGTTGTATATCGTTGGAAAGCCCTTGATGTCAGCTTTCTAACATCAGTAGAATCAGATAATATGGACCTCTACAACTCAGGTTATGATCCTTTCAAGATGAAGAGGTCAGGCTGGTAACACTGCAGTGACGTGTTTTTCTCCTTGTGTTTTCGGGTTCAATATCTTCCTCAATTCTAGTGTTCATAATAAAGTGTTATATATGGTTGGAAAGATCTGAATGTCTACTGTCTAATGGTACTAGAATCATCGCATTTGAAGTTGAGTAGCTCAAGATATTTTCATTTGAATAAGAGGAGGTCAGGCTGGCATATGTCCCAACGTGCCACGCCCATAGTGGGGCTCAAAATCACTCCTCTGGAAATTAAGCCTGGCGTGCCACACCCAAGACACCAAGTGCCATGCCCATTATTGAGAGTTGGTTTCAAAAGCTTGGCGTGCCATGCCCAGAGCTCCAAGTGGCACGCGCAACTTTATTTGCTTGTTTTGTGCTCTTTTTGCTTCTTATTCCACCTGAAATTTAACACAAACCATTTCAAAGCATTGTACCACAATATATATCATTTTTTCAATGAAATTTCATTGATTCAATATGATTGTGTTCTTTTTATGGTCCTTTTAGATAGGAAAAATGGTACATGATGCATAGTCATCACAACACCAAACTTAAACTTTGCTTGTCCTCAAGCAAACAAATAATCATGCAATAGATTTTGACAAACCAAGGTGGGAAGAGTAGCAATTTTTATGTTCATGGTTGACTAGTTTCTTATGCATGCTACAATCACAAAAGACATTCAAATGATTGATGCTTCTATCTAGCTCATTTTATGAAATCGTTTTCTTTATGTTCCTTCCTTGAAACAAGCTTTTCATTCTTTTCTTAGCTTAGCTTCTTGGGTGCTTTGCACCATATGTTGAAAGCTATGACTCTAAATGCTTTGTTTTCAAGTATTACCACTTGATACATAAGCACCACAAGCATTTAATTAGAGGACTTCTTTAAGCTCGTTTGTTTCTTGTCTTTACTCTCTAATTATTGATGCTCAGAGCCTTGAGCTTTGAGGGTGTGCTTTTGCACTTGAGCCTAGCCTTGACTCTAAGTGTTTTGTTTTCAAGCTTTTTGCTTGATGCATGAACACCACAAGTACTTAACAAATGTATTGTCATTGGTACTCAGAGCCTTCAACTTTCTCATTTTTTCCCTTTTCCTTTTCTTGCACTTTGCTTCTTCAAGGTTTTCATGATTTAAAAAATTTCATAAAATGTCCTAGATGAAAACTTCAATTAAATAAATTCAAATGCAATTGAGCAACAATAGTCATGCTAGCTTCCCAATACTTATATGCTCATGTTAACCTCTTCTTTAATGACCTTGTTTGTTTATGATCATGATACTTATTTGCTTTTGAACTCACAAAACTCAAGAGGATAGTCATAATGTCATAGCACATGTTACAATTCAACAATGAAGCTAAGCTTATTCACAAAACACATGCACACAGAGAAAATAGAAGACAATCATGCAATTTAAATTTACTGGAAGCAAATAAGAGAAAAAGGAACTTTACCACCTTGTAGTTCAGCTTCATTGTTGTTGTCCTTTTCCTCCTATACTTTCCTTTCCCACACCAAACTTAGAATGATTGCTTGTCCACAAGCAACAAATAAAACAGTGGTGATGGGGTTTATGATGGGTCATGAGTGTCTTTAACAATAAAATGTGAGTAGTACATGTGCTCAAACAAGTAGAGTTAAGGATACAATAAGGGCACAAGAAGTAAAACAAAGACAATATGATTGCATAACCAAGAGGGTGTTGTTGGATATATTGCATAGAAAAATAAGTGGCACACCAAACTTAGTGTGACACTTTCTCTTAAAATTGATACAAGTATCCAAAAAGATTGAAAATCAATTTGTTGCATAACAACACCAAACTTAGAATGCAATCATATGCTAAATTATTGAAAGTAAACAAAGCAATGAAAGAAACATTACCTATAGTTGGGTTGCCTCCCAACAAGCGCTCTTTTAATGTCATTAGCTTGACATGTTGTGCTCAACTTTCTTCCTCTTCTTCCAATTTGTCAAGAAGAATGACCTCAATGGGAGAGAAGAACCAGTTGATGTCCCCTGTTTTGAGTGCCTACCAGCAAGCTTTCTTTTGTTGTTTTCTTGATTTGCTTTTCTTGTTGGGGTATGGGTTGGATTGTTTGCAGTTGACCTTTTGTTCTTCATGCATATAGTCCTTTGTTCCTTGGTCACAATCCTCTTTTCGGGGCTTTTGTTGATTGCCTTCACGTCTTGGATTTTAACACTTGGATATTGTGAGATGGTTGGAGTATCCTCTTTATCAAGAATTTCTTGGAATAGTGGCTCTTTTGGTACAAAGATCTCTTTTTTTTCTCTACCAATTCCTCATTTTCACCTTCATTAAGAACTTCTCTACTCCTTAGACTGATGGCATGATATTCTTCCCCTAGCCAAGGGAAGACATTGGTTGGTTCATCAACAAAATGTTGTGCTAATTGTCTCATTTGCTCTTCTTGATTTCTCCTTGAGATTTCCATATCTTCAATCACCTCTCTTACATTTTGCCTTAAAAACTCACTGAGTTGGGCAATGAAGAGATATTTCTTGGAGAGTTCTTCTATTGCAAATTCTAGAAGATTTTGTGGAGGTGCACAGGTTGGACAATTATGGGATGATAGTCCTTGAAGAATGGGGTATGCAGCATTAAAATTCCTTCCAAAGCCAAAATTTCTATAGTTGTTATAACAATATGAACTATTTTGTGGCTCTGGGAGGTATTCCATTTCATTTGATTGCTCATACTCTATCATTCTTTGGTGATATTCCCAGCCACCATTAGGAAAATGACTAGAATCATTTTGTGGTGGTGGGTAATATCCCATATGACATGATTGATCAAAATGTGAGGTATACTTCATTCTTACTTGCAAAATTCTCTGTCTCAAACAATAATCACCAAAAGAAATTGGAATCCCCATTGTCACAGATGAGGGATTCTTAGTGAGGCAATAACATAAACACCTTACTAGCAAGAGAAAATAAAAAGAAATTAATTGACAAAACAAAAGAGAAAGAAAAAAAAATGTCTAATCTACGAAATCAACCAACCGGTAGTTTGTTAATCACAATTAATCCCCGGCAACGACGCCATACAACTTGATGACCGGAATTCACTACCCACATATAATAAATCCGTTCTTTGGCATGCGCACCAATTTTGTCGTCAAGTAATAACCCACAGTGGAGTGGGATCGTATCCACAGAGATTAATTGGATTAAGTAAGCAAAAGTTGATTAATTAGCCTAGTTAGACAAGCACAATTTTGAGTGATAAGTAACAAGAAAAGTAAATAACATGAAAGTAACGGAAAGCAATAAAGTGCAAGAAAGTAAATGGCAGGGATAGTAAAGTACAAGAAAGTAAAGTGCTGGAAATGTAAAGTGCAGAAAATGTAAATAACCACAAAGTAAATAAAAGAAAGAAAGATAAAATAAACATTAGGATCAAGAGATATTGCATTCTCCAGATTAATTGATTTCATCTCATTTTAAATCATGCAACTCATTGACCTCTTGGCAATCATGATTGATTGAGCCCCAATTCCTTGGTGACTCAATCTCTCAAATCTTGATCAATAGCCAATTCCTTGGTCTAACTGCTCATGAGAAGAGATGAAGAATGGTCCCTGATTATACCACACATCATCATAGGTCCAAGTAGAGGGGGGATTATATGTCACATCCCATCACCAAAACCCAAATTCGACTCAAGTGTGAGAAGGGATTTCAAGCATGGGTTCATGTTTCCTTTCCCAAGATTCCCATAAAACTCAATTGCATTCAATCTCTTTTCCAAGATAATTGAATGCTATAATGAAGAACGAAATCCTTTCTAGTAAATCCAAAAGAGATGAAGAGAAGAAGAAGAATAAAAACAATCAATCCATTGAAAAACAATAGAGATCTCTTTCCTAATGGAAAGAGTTAGTGATTCATAGCTAAAATATTTACAGGGTAAGAAAGAAAAGAGAAGAAATTGATGGTGACCGGAGAGGGTCCTAAGACTTCCCCCAATCCAGCATGAGTAATTCTATGAAACAAAGGCCTTTATATAGGCTCTCCTAAATTACATACTTAAATGAAATTAAAAGCAAATCACAATAAAATGAAAATAAACTATTCTAGATGCTTCTTGTGGCCATAATTGGTTGACAATTGTGGCTTGAATGAGAGTTGGAGTGGGCTTGGTTGAAGGTTGGGGGCTGCAGGAAGAAGTTGGCGTGTGGTTCTAAGTGCCACTCCCACTTGATTTTTCCCTTTGGAGTATGACCCACTTTACAACGTTGAAAGTATGGAGTTGATTGGGTCTCAAAATGAATGTCTACTATAAAGTGTTATATAATTTTTGAAATCCCTGGATGTTAGCTTTTCAACGCTTTTGAAATCAACTCATTTGGACCTTTGTAGCTTAAGTTATGCCCATTTGGAGGTGAAGAGGTCAGTCTGTCAGGTAGCCCAGCGTGCCACGCCCACTTCTGGCATGCCACGCCCCATACGTTGTGAAACTGGCGTGCCATGCCCAAAATTGGTGTGCCACACCTCAATGATGTACCAAAATCTTCTCTCTGGCCATTAGAACTGGCGTGCCACGCCTAAAGCTTTAAATGGCACGCCATAGTGAGATTCTTGAGCTGGCGTGCAACGCCTTCGATACCAAGTGGCACGCCCAGGTTTTGCAATGCTGAAATAATAGCCTTTTTCACTCTGGTTTTAACGTCCACCCTAGAGTGTTGTATATCATTGGAAAGCCCTTGATGTCAGCTTTCCAACGTTAGCAGAATCAAATCATATGGACCTCTACAACTTAGGTTATGATCCTTTGAAGATGAAGAGGTCAGGCTGGTAACTCTACAGTGACGTGTTTTTCTCCTTGTATTTTCGGGTTCAATATCTTCCTCAATTCTAGTGTCGATAATAAAGTGTTATATATGGTTGGAAAGATTTGAATGTCTACTGTCTAATGGTACTGGAATCATCGCATTTGAAGTTGGGTAGCTCAAGATATCTTCATTTGAATAAGAGGAGGTCAGGCTGGCATATGTCATAGCGTGCCACGCCCATAGTGGGGCTCAAAATCACTCCTCTTGAAATTAAGCCTGGCGTGCCACACCCAAGACACCAAGTGCCACACCCATTATTGAGAATTGGTTTCAAAAGCATAGCGTGCCATGCCCAGAGCTCCAAGTGGCACGCCCAACTTTATTTGCTTGTTTTGTGCTCTTTTTGCTTCTTTTTCCACCTAAAATTTAACACAAACCATTTCAAAGCAATGTACCCCAATATATATCATTTGTTCAATGAAATTTCATTGATTAAATATGATTGTGTTCTTTTTATGGTCCTTTTAGATAGGAAAAATGGTACATGATGCGTATTCATCACAACACCAAACTTAAACTTTGCTTGTCCTCAAGCAAACAAATAATCATGCAATAGATTTTGACAAACCAAGGTGAGAAGAGTAGCAATTTTTATGTTCATGGTTGACTAGTTTCTTATGCATGCTACAATCACAAAAGACATTCAAATGATTGATGCTTCTATCTAGTTCATTTTATGAAATCGTTTTCTTTATGTTCCTTCCTTGAAACAAGCTTTTCATTCTTTTCTTAGCTTAGCTTCTTGGGTGCTTTGCACCATATGTTGAAAGCTATGACTCTAAATGCTTTGTTTTCAAGTATTACCACTTGATACATAAGCACCACAAGAATTTAATTAGAGGACTTCTTTAAGCTCGTTTGTTTCTTGTCTTTACTCTCTAATTATTGATGCTCAGAGCCTTGAGCTTTGAGGGTGTGCTTTTGTACTTGAGCCTAGCCTTGACTCTAAGTGTTTTGTTTTCAAGCTTTTTGCTTGATACGTGAACACCACAAGTACTTAACAAATGAATTGTCATTGGTACTCAGAGCCTTCAACTTTCTCATTTTTTCCCTTTTCCTTTTCTTGCGTTTTGCTTCTTCAAGGTTTTCATGATTTAAAAAATTTCATAAAATGTCCTAGATGAAAACTTCAATTAAATAAATTCAAATGCAATTGAGAAACAATAGTCATGCTAGCTTCCTAATACTTATATGCTCATGCTAACTTCTTCTTTAATGACCTTGTTTGTTTATGATCATGATACTTATTTGCTTTTGAACTCACAAAACTCAAGAGGATAGTCATAATGTCATATCACATGTTACAATTCAACAATGAAGCTAAGCTTATTCACAACACACATGCACACAGAGAAAATAGAAGACAATCATGCAATTTAAATTTATTGGAAGCAAATAAGAGAAAAAGGAACTTTACCACCTTGTAGTTCATCTTCATTGTTGTTGTCCTTTTCCTCCTATACTTTCCCTTCCCACACCAAACTTAGAATGATTGCTTGTCCTCAAGCAAAAAATAAAACAGTGGTTATGGGGTTTATGATGGGTCATGAGTGTCTTAAACAATAAAATGTGAGTAGTACACGTGCTCAAACAAGTAGAGTTAAGGATACAATAAGGGCACAAGAAGTAAAACAAAGACTATATGATTGCATAACCAAGAGGGTGTTGTTGGATATATTGCATAGAAAAATAAGTGGCACACCAAACTTAGTGTGACACTTTCTCTTGAAATTGATACAAGTATCCAAAAAGATTGAAAATCAATTTGTTGCATAGCAACACCAAACTTAGAATGCAATCATATGCTAAATTATTGAAAGTAAACAAAGAAAAGAAAGAAACATTACCTACGGTTAGGTTGCCTCCCAACAAGCGCTCTTTTAATGTCATTAGCTTGACATGTTGTGCTCAAATTTCTTCCTCTTCATCCAATTTGTCAAGAGGAATGACCTTAAGGGGAGAGAAGAACCAGTTGATGTCCCCTATTTTGAGTGCCTACCAGCAAGCTTTCTTTTGTTGTTTTCTTGATTTGCTTTTCTTGTTGGGGTAGGGGTTGGATTGTTTGCAGTTGACCTTTTGTTCTTCATGCATATAGTCCTTTGTTTCTTGGTCACAATCCTCTTTTTGGTGCTTTTGTTGATTGCCTTCACATCTTGGATTTTAACACTTGGGTATTGTGAGATGGTTGGAGTTTCCTCTTTATCAAGATTTTCTTGGAATAGTGGCTCTCTTGGTACAAAGATCTCTTCTTTTTTCTCTACCAATTCCTCATTTTCACCCTCATTAAGAACTTCTCTACTCCTTAGACTGATGGCATGATATTCTTCCCCTGGCCAAGAGAAGACATTGGTTGGTTCATCAACAAAATGTTGTGCCAATTGTCTCATTTGCTCTTCTTGATTTCTCCTTGAGATTTCCATATCTTCAATCACCTCTCTTACATTTTGCCTTAAAAACTCACTGAGTTGGGCAATGAAGAGATATCTCTTGGAGAGTTCTTCTATTGCAAATTCTAGAAGATTTTGTGGAGGTGCACAGGTTGGACAATTATGGGATGATAGTCCTTGAAGAATGGGGTATACAGCATTAAAACTCCTTCCAAAGCCAAAATTTCTATAGTTGTTATAACAATATGAACTATTTTGTGGCTCTGGGAGGTATTCCTTTTCATTTGATTGCTCATACTCTATCATTCTTTGGTGATATTCCCAGCCACCCTTAGGAAAATGACTAGAATCATTTTGTGGTGGTGGGTAATATCCCATATGACATGATTAATCAAAATGTGAGGTAAACTTCATTCTTACTTGTAAAATGCTCTGTCTCAAACAATAATCACCAAAAGAAATTGGAATCCCCATTGTCACAGATGAGGGATTCTTAGTGAGGCAATAACACAAACACCTCACTAGCAAGAGAAAATAAAAAGAAATTAAATGACAAAATAAAAGAGAAAGAAAAAAATGTCTAATCTAGGAAATCAACCAACCGGTAGTTTGTTAATCACAATTAATCCCCGGCAACGACACCATAAAACTTGATGACTGGAATTGACTACCCACATATAATGAATCCGTTCTTTGGCATGTGCACCAAATTTGTCGTCAAGTAATAACCCACAGTGGAGTGGGATCGTATAAACAGAGATTAATTGGATTAAGCAAGCAAAAGTTGATTAATTAGCCTAGTTAGACAAGCACAATTTTGAGTGATAAGTAACAAGAAAAGTAAATAACATGAAAGTAACGGAAAGCAATAAAGTACAAGAAAGTAAATGGCAGGGAAAGTAAAGTACAAGAAAGTAAAGTGCTGGAAATGTAAAGTGCAGAAAATGTAAATAACCACAAAGTAAATAAAAGAAAGAAAGATAAAATAAACATTAGGATCAAGAGATATTGCATTCTCCAGATTAATTAATTTTATCTCATCTTCAATCATGCAACTCATTGACCTCTTGGCAATCATGATTGATTGAGCCCCAATTCCTTGGTGACTCAATCTCTCAATTCTTGATCAATAGCCAATTCCTTGGTCTAACTGCTCATGAGAAGAGATGAAAAATGGTCCCTGATTATACCACACATCATCATAGGTCCAAGTAGAGGGGGGATTATATGTCACGTATCCCATGACCAAAACCCAGATTCTACTCAAGTGTGAGAAGGGATTTCAAGCATGGTTTCATGTTTCCTTTCCCAAGGTTCCCATAAAACCCAATTGCATTCAATCTCTTTTCCAAGATAATTGAATGCTAGAATGAAGAACGAAATCCTTTCTAGTAAATCAAAAAGAGATGAAGAGAAGAAGTAGAATAAAAACAATCAATCCATTGAAAAATAATAGAGCTTTCTTTCCCAATGGAAAGGGTTAGTAATTCATAGCTAAAATATTTACAAGGTAAGAAAGAAAAGAGAAGAAATTGATGGTGAACAGAGTGGGTCCTAAGACTTCCCCCAATCCAGCATGAGTAATTCTATGAAACTAAGGCCTTTATATAGGCTCTCCTAAATTACAAACTTAAATGAAATTAAAATCAAATTACAATGAAATGAAAATAAACTATTCTAGATGCTTCTTGTGGCCTTGATTGGTTGACAATTGTGGCTTGGATGAGAGTTGGAGTGGGCTTTGTTGAAGGTTGGGGGCTGCAGGAAGAAGTTGGCGTGTGGTTCCAAGTGCCACTCCCACTTGATTTTTCCCTTTGGAGTATGACCCACTTTGCAATGTTGAAAGTATGGAGTTAGTTGGGCCTTAAAATGAATGTCTACTATAATGTATTATATATTGTTAGAAAGCCTTGAATGTTAGCTTTCCAACACTTTTAGAATCAACTCATTTGAACTTTTGTAGCTCAAGTTACGCCCATTTGAAGGTGAAGAGGTCAGTCTGTCAGGTAGCCCAGCGTGCCACGCCCAAAACTGGCGTGCCACGCCTCAATGATGCACCAAAATTTCCTCTCAGGCCATTAGAACTGGCGTGCCATGCCCAATGCTTTAAGTGGCACGCCATAGTGAGATTCTTGAGCTGGCGTGCCACGCCTTCGATACCAAGTGGCACACCCAGGTTTTGCAATACTGAAATAATAGCCTTTTTCACCTCTGGTTTTAACGTCCACCCTAGAGTGTTATATATCGTTGAAAAGCTCTTGATGTCAACTTTCTAACGCTTTCAGAATCAGATCATATGGAGCTCTACAACACAAGTTATGATCCTTTGAAGATGAAGAGGTTAGGCTGGTAACTCTGTAGTGACGTGTTTTTCTCCTTGTGTTTTCGTGGTCAATATCTTCCTCAATTCCAGTGTCCATTATAAAGTGTTATCTATGGTTGGAAAGATCTGAATGTCTACTTTATAATGGCACTGAAATCATCTCATATGAAGTTATTTAGCTCAAGATATCTTCATTTGAAGAAGAGGAGATTAAGCTGGCATATGTCCCAGCGTGCCACGCCACTTCTTGGTGTGCCACGCCCATAGTGGGGCTCAAAATCACTCCTTTGGAAATTAAGCCTGGCGTGCGACACCCAAGACACCAAGTGGCACGCCCATTATTGATAATTAGTTTCAAAAGCTTGGCGTGCCACGCCCAGAACTCCAAGTGGCACGCCCAACTTTATTTGCTTGTTTTGTGCTCTTTTTGCTTTTTTTTCCACCTGAAATTTAACACAAACCATTTCAATGCAATGTACCATAATATATATCATTTGTTCCATGAAATTGCATTGATTCAATAGGATTGTGTTCTTTTTATGGTCCTTTTAGATATGAAAAAGGGTACATGATGCGTAGTCATCAAGAACGCAGGGGCTACCTACCAAAGACTGATGAACAAAGTCTTCGCCGACCACATCAGAAAGCTAATGGAGGTTTATGTAGATGACAGGTTGGTAAAAACACAAAGTGAGGAATCGTTGTTATCCGACCTCGCTAAAGTGTTCGACACCATAAGAAAGCATGGTATGCGACTTAACCCCGCAAAGTACACCTTCGCGGTCGAAGCTGGCAAATTCCTGGGCTTCATGCTCACCCAAAAAGGAATTGAAGCAAACCCAGATAAGTGCTAGGCCATACTTTGAATGAAAAGTCCGACCTTTGTCAAAGATGTCCAGCAGCTCAATGGAAGACTAGCGGCTCTGTCTAGGTTCCTAGCTGGATCAGCCTTAAGATCTCTCCCTTTCTACGCAACATTAAGGAAGGGAAAGACGACCTCGGGAAGGTGAAGAGCTCATATTATACGTCGCCGTAGGAAGTCAGGCAATAGCATCGGCACTAGTCTGAGAAGACAAAAGTGGGCAACAATCCATCTACTTCATCAGTGACGATTTACAAGGGGCTGAATTAAACTATCAAAAGATAGAAAAATTCACGTACGCCCCCAAACTCACTTCACGACGACTCCGACCATACTTTCAAGCCCACACCATCAGAGTTCAGACCAACTAGTCCATAAATGGCATCCTACAGAAAACTGACCTGGCTGGAAGAATACTACAATGGGCAGTCGAGTTATCTGAATTCGTCTTCAAATATGAAGCTCGGACAGCTATCAAATCACAGTATCTGGCCGACTTCATTGCCGAATACACTAACACCCCGAGAACTCCTGCAAAATGGAATCTCTACGTAGACGGTGCCTCAAACAAGACCGGGAGTGGCACAGGTGTAATTATTGAAAGCAATTAGGGAACCTAAATCGAGCTTTCTTTGAATTTCTTGCCTCAAATAATCAGGCTGAATATGAGGCACTACTGGCTGGTTTAAGGCTGGCCAGGGAGGTAGGAGTCCAAAAGCTTGCCATCTTCAGTGATTCACAAGTAGTCACCTCACAAATAAAAGGGAACTACCAAGCTAAGGATTCCACCTTGAAAAAATATCTAGACAAAACCAGAGAACAGCTCGGACAATTTGGGGGATATGAGGTCCGACATATACCTTGGGAACAGAATGCCCAAGCCGACGCACTTTCAAAACTAGCCAGCACTAAACCAGGGGGCAATAATAGAAGCCTCATCCAAGAAACATTGCAAAGTCCATCAATCTCGGAGGAAGAAAAGGTCCTAATCATATCCGGTCAGGATCAAGGATGGATGACCCCCATAATCAACTACCTCGATTTTGAGATACTTCCCACAGATAAAAAGGAGGCGAAAAGGCTAGTACGAGAAGCACAGTACTACACCATAATGGAAAACATCCTATACAGGAGAGGGGTTTCAACACCACTCCTAAAATGCATGTCGGACTCCGATACAAGGGAAGTCTTGGAAGAAGTACATAGTGGCATGTGTGGCAACCACCTGGGAGCATGAGCGCTTTCAAAAAAGGTACTCCGAGCAGGTTTTTACTAGCCGACCTTACAAAAGGAAGAAACATAGTTCTTCAAGAAATGCCTGATGAGCGGATATTTTATACACTTTTTGGGGGTAATTTCATGTAGTTTTTAGTATATTTTAGTTAGTTTTTAGTATATTTTTATTAGTTTTTAGGAAAAATTCATATTTCTGGACTTTACTATGAGTTTGTGTATTTTTCTGTGATTTCAGGTATTTTCTGGCTGAAATTGAGGGATCTGAGCAAAAATCTGATACAGGCTGAAAAAGGACTGCTGATGGTGTTGGATTCTGACCTCCCTGCACTCGGAATGGATTTTTTAGAGCTACAGAAGTCCAATTGGTGTGCTCTCAATTGGGTTGAAAATTAGACATCCAAGGCTTTCCAGCAATATATAATAGTTTATACTTTTCTCGAAGATAATTAATGTAAACTGGCGTTTAATGCCAAGTTCCATGTTCCATTCTGGCGTTAAACGCTAGAAACAGGTTGCAAATTAGAGTTAAACACCCAAAACAGGTTACAACCTGGCGTTTAACTCCAGAAATAGCCCAGGCACGTGAAAAGCTCAAGTCTCAGCCCCAGCACACACCAAGTAGGCCCCAAAAGTGGATTTCTGCACTATCTATCTCAGTTTACTCATTTTCTGTAAACCTATGTTACTAGTTTAGTATTTAAACAACTTTTAAAGATTTTATTTGGTACCTCATGACATTTTTAGATCTGAACTTTGTACTCTTTAACGGCATGAGTCTCTAAACTCCATTGTTGGGGGTGAGAAGCTCTGCTGTGTCTCGATGGATTAATGCAATTATTTTTGTTTTCTATTCAAGCACGCTAGTTTCTATCTAAGATATTCATTCGTACTTCAATATGATGAATGTGATGATCCGTGACACTCATCACCATTCACAATCTATGAATGTGTGCCTGATAACCACCTCCGTTCTACCTTAGATTGAATGAGTATCTCTTGGATTCCTTAATCAGAGTCTTCATGGTATAAGCTAGAATCCATTGGCAGTATTCTTGAGAATCTGGAAGGTCTAAACCTTATTTGTGGTATTTCGAGTAGGATCCAGGGATTGAATGACTGTGACGAGCTTCAAACTCACAAAGTTTGGGCGTATTGACAGACGCAAAAGGATCAATGGATCCTATTCCAGCATGAATAAGAACCGACAGATGATTAGCCGTGCGGTGACAGCGCACCTGGACCATTTTCACTGAGAGGACGGATGGTAGCCATTGAAAACGGTGATCCACCAATACACAGCTTGCCATAGGGGGAACCTTGTGTGCGTGAAGATGAAGACAGGGGGAAAGCAGAGATTTAGAAGACAAAGCATCTCCAAAACTCCAACATATTCTCCATTACTGCATAACAAGTATTATCTAATCCATGCTTTTTATTTACTACCAATCAAAACTGAGAATTATTATTATCCTGACTAAGAGTTACAAGATAACCATAGCTTGCTTCAAGCCAACAATCCCCGTGGGATTCGACCCTTACTCACGTAACGTATTACTTGGATGACCCAGTGCACTTGCTGGTTAGTGGTACGAGTTGTGAAAAGTGTAATTTACAAATTCGTGCACCAAGTTTTTGGCATCGTTGCTGGGGATTGTTCGAGTTTGAACAACTGACGGTTTATCTTGTTACTTAGATTAGGAAAAAATTGTCTTTTTGGTTTAGAGTCACTAGGATTGCATCTTTTATTATTCCTTTTAAAAATCTTTCCAAAAATATTATTTTTCTTCATCAGTTTTTAATTTTTCTTTTAGTCTTTTGTTTGAGTTTAGTTTCATATCTTAAGTTTGGTGTCAACTGCATGTTTTTATTTCCCTTTAAATTTTCGAGTTTGTGTTCATTGTTCATGCTTGATCTTCAAGTTGTTCTTGCTATTTTCGTTGTTTGATCTTTAGTTTGTCTTGTTTTGTGTCTTTTCTTGTTTTTCTTGTGAATTTTCAAATTCTCAGTTTTCAAAAAAAATTATATATCTTGAAAATACCTTTTTAAAACACGTTAAATTTATAGCTCAGTTGGCTAGAGCATTGTGCTTGTGTTCTTGGTAATTAGGTATCTTCCTTTTAAAGAATTTTCAAAAATAATTTTTCTTTGATTAAATCTTGTGCCAAATTTTAAGTTTGATGTTCTCTTGTTAATTTTCCTTTAGTTTTCGAAAATTTTATTGTGGTTCTCTAAAAATTTTAAGTTTGGTGTTCTATCTTCATGTTCTTGTTGTTCTTGTGAGTCTTCAAAGTGTTCTTGAGTCTTTTTTGTGTTTTGATCTTAAAATTTTTAAGTTTGGTGCTCCTTGGTGTTTTCCCTCCAAAAATTTTCGAGAACAAGGAGCATTAGATCTAAAAATTTTAAGTCTTGTGTCTTTTGTGTGTTTTTCTCTTTCATCATAAATAAAAAAAATCATATCTTTTTCAAATCATATCCTTTTTAAAATTTTTAAAAATCATATCTTTTTCAAAACTTCATAACCACTTTTTCTCTCTCTTCATTTTTCGAAAATCCTCATCCATTTTTCATTGTATTTTATTTTATTTTATTTAATTTCCTTTTTCAAAAAAAATTATTTTAATAATATTTGAATCTCCAATTCACAACATCTCCCTTTCTCCATCATGGACCTAAGTGGAAATGAACAGTCCAGAAGGACTCTGAGGTCATATGCTAACCCCACTACTGCTTCATATGGGAGTAGTATCTGTATACCCTCTATCGGAGTGAGTAGATTTGAGTAGAATCCTCAGCTTATTATCATAGTGCAGCAAAGTTGTCAGTATTCCGGTCTTCCATAGGAAGAACCTACAGAGTTTCTGGCACAGTTTTTACAAATTGCTGACACAGTACATGATAAGAAAGTAGATCAGCATGTCTACAAATTATTACTATTTCCATTTGCTATAAAAGACCAAGCTAAGAGGTGGTTAAATAACCAACCCAAGGCCAGCATAAGGACATGGAAACAGCTATCAGAAAAATTCTTGAATCAATACTTTCCTCCAAAAAAGATGACACAACTGAGGCTGGCCATCCAAGGCTTCAAACAAGGAGATAATGAATCCCTTTATAATTCCTGGGAGAGGTACAGAGAGATGCTAAGGAAATGCCCCTCTGAAATGTTTTCAGAGTGGGTGCAGTTCGACATCTTCTACTATGGGCTTACAAAGAAAGCTCATATGTCTTTGGACCACTCAGTTGGTTGATCTATACACATGAGAAAGACAATTGAAGAAGCTCAAGAGCTCATTGATACAATTACCAGAAATCAGCATCTATACCTAAGTAGTGAGTATTCCATGAAAGAAGAGGATAAAACAATAACTGCTGAACTTAGTCTTGTAGAACAAGTTACTGAATTCAATCAGCAATTAAATTTTCTAACAAAATAGCTAGCCAAATTCAAGGAGATACTACAAGACACAAGAATGGTTAATATGAATATGGAAGTATAGTTGAAGCAAATAAAATAGCAGTTATCAAAACAAATAACAGACGAGTGCCAAGCAATTCAATTAAGAAGTGGAAAAACATTAAATACCTCACTTCAAAGCAGTAGGAAGCCAAGAAATGAACAAACTGCTATCTAAAATCCCTCTGAGGACAGTAAGAGCCCAGAGAGGAATAATTCTGGCACTTAAACGCTAGAAAAAAGTGGAGAGCTGGCATTAAACACCCAACCCATGCTCAATTCTGGCGTTCAAACACCACAAACAGGCAAGGAGTTGGCGTTAAACGCCCAAGAGAAGCTCAGTTCTGGCGTTCAAATGCTAGAAACAGGTAAGGAGTTGGCGTCCAACGCCAATCCAGCTTCCAACCCTGGCATTCAAACACCAGTGGGGGATCAAACACATACAAGTGTTGATAGCAACCCCTCTAAAAAGTCTTCTCCAACCACATCTGTAGGAAATAAACCTGCAGCAACTAAGGTTGAGGAATATAAAGCCAAAATTCCTTATCCTCAGAAACTCTGCCAAGAAAAATAGGATAAGCAATTTGCCCGCTTTGCAGACTATCTCAGGACCCTTGAAATGAAGATTCCATTTGCAGAGGCACTTGAGCAAATACCCTCTTATGCTAAGTTCATGAAAGAGATCTTAAGTCATAAGAAGGATTGAAGAGAAACTGAAAAAGTTTTCCTCACTGAAGAATGCAATGTAGTCATTCTAAAAAGCTTACCAGAAAAGCTTAAAGATCCCGGAAGCTTCATGATACCATGCACATTAGAGGGTACTTGTACCAAGAAAGCCCTATGTGATCTTGGAGCAAGTATCAACCTAATACCTGCATCCACTATCAAAAAGCTTGATTTGACTGAAGAAGTCAAACCAACCCGAATATGTCTCCAACTTGCTGATGGCTCCATTAAATACCTATAAGGCGTGATTGAAGACATGATTGTCAAGGTTGGGCCATTTGCCTTTCCCACTGACTTTGTGGTGCTGGAAATGGAGGAGCACAAGAGTGCAACTCTCATTCTAGGAAGACCTTTCCTAGCAACTGGACGAACCCTCATTGACGTCCAAAAAGGGGAATTAACCCTGAGAGTCAATAAGGACGAGTTTAAGTTGAATGTTGTCAAAGCTATGCAGCATCCAGACACCTCAAACGACTACATGAGCACTGATATTATTGACTCTCTGGTGGAAGAGGTCAATATGACTGAGTCTCGAATCAGAGCTAGAGGATATCTTTAAAGATGTTCAGCCTAATCTGGAGGAACCAGAGGGAATAATAGAACCTCTGAAAATTCCTCAGGAAGAGGAGAAACCTCCTAAACCCGAGCTCAAACCATTACCACCATCCCTGAAATATGCATTTCTCGGAGAAGGTGACACTTTTCCTATAATCATAAGCTCTACCTTAGAGCCACAGGAAGAGGAAGCACTAATTCAATTACTAAGGACACGCAAGACAGCTCTTGGGTGGTCCGTCAGTGATCTTAAGGGCATTAGCTCAGCCAGATGCATGCACAAGATCCTATTGGAGAATGACGTTAAGCCAGTGGTTTAACCACAGAGGCAACTGAATCCAGCCATGAAGGAGGTGGTGCAGAAGGAGGTCACTAAATTACTAGAGGTTGGGATTATTTATCCTAATTCTGATAGCCCCTGGGTAAGCCCTGTCCAAGTCGTCCCTAAGAAGGGTGGCATGACAGTGGTTCATAATGAAAAAAATGAACTGGTTCCTACAAGAACAGTTACAGGGTGGCGTATGTGTATTGATTACAGAAGGCTCAATACAGCTACTAGAAAAGATCATTTTCCTTTACCATTCATAGACCAGATGCTAGAAAGACTAGCAGGTCATGATTACTACTGCTTTCTGGATGGATATTCAGGTTATAACCAAATTGCAGTAGATCCTAAGGATCAAGAGAAGACAGCATTCACATGTCCATCTGGAATATTTGCATACAGAAGGATGCCATTTGGTCTGTGCAATGCACCTGCAACCTTTCAAAGGTGCATGCTCTCTATTTTCTCTAATATGGTGGAAAAATTTCTGGAAGTCTTCATGGATGACTTTTCAGTATTTGGAGAGTCATTCAGCTTCTGTCTTGACCATCTAGCACTTGTTCTAAAGAGGTGCCAAGAGACTAACCTAGTTTTAAACTGGGAGAAATGTCACTTTATGGTGACTGAAAGAATTGTCCTTGGGCACAAAATTTCGAACAAAGGAATAGAGGTGGATCAAGCTAAGGTAGAGGTAATTGAAAACTTACCACCACCTGCCAATGTTAAGGCAATCAGAACCTTTATGGGGCATGGAAGATTCTATAGAAGGTTTATTAAGGATTTTTCGAAAATCGCAAAACCTTTGAGCAATCTGCTGGCTGCTGATACACCATTTGTCTTTGACAAAGAGTGTTTGCAGGCCTTTGAGACTCTGAAAGCTAAGTTGGTCACAGCACCAATTATTTATGCACCAAACTGGGCATTACCATTCGAACTAATGTGTGATGCCAGTGACCATGCCATTGGTGCAGTATTGGGACAAAGGCATGATAAGCTTCTGCACGTCATTTATTATGGCAGCCGTACTCTAAATGATGCGCAAAAGAACTACACAACCACAGAAAAGGAATTGCTTGTAGTGGTTTATGCCATTGACAAATTCAGATCTTATTTAGTAGGATCAAAAGTGATTGTGTACACTGACCATGTTGCTCTTAAATATCTACTCATAAAGCAGGATTCAAAATCCAAGCTCATAAGATGGGTGTTGCTTCTGCAAGAGTTTGATATAGAAATAAGAGACAGAAAAGGGACAGAAAATCAAGTAGCTGATCACCTGTCCCGGATAGAACCAGTAGCAGGAGCGTCCCTCCCTCCTACTGAGATCTCTGAAACCTTTTCAGATGAGGAATTGTCTGCTATTCAGGAGGCTCCGTGGTTTGCAGACATTGCAGACTAGATTAAAGCTCAGTAATAGTCCAGCTAAAGACAGTAAAGAAGTGCTTGCTGGGAGGCAACCCAGTCATGAGTTTATTTTATTTGTAATTTTAATTCTAAATTAAATAATACATTTCAGTGAATGATACAGAGAAATAAAGGTTCAGGACATAAAGCAGAGGAATCAGAGAGAAAAGGACATCACTAATGCAAAAACGCTAGTAAGGAAGGTTTCTGGCGTTTAACGCCAGAAAGAAGTAGCAAGTGGGCGTTAAACGCCCAAAACAAGCAAGGACTGGGTGTTCAACGCCCAAAGGAAGCATCTCCTGGGCGTTTAACGCCAGGATTGTGGGGAGGAGATCATGGCACCTAAGGGAAAACAAACTACTTCAAGAGGCAAGAAAGAGAATATTCCAAAACCACTTTGGAATCAAGAGAAGTTCTTAACCAAAGAACATGCAGACCATTACCACAAAATAATGGGTCTGAGATCAGTGATCCCAGAAGTTAAATTCGATCTGAAAGAAGACGAATATCCGGAGATACAGGAGTTGAAGCGCCAGAAGCTGTCTCTTGAAGGACCAAGCACCCCACAGATTAAAGGAGCATCCACCTCCCAAAATAAAGGTTGTTGAGTCCTAATCTTAGCCGTAACTCTATGATAATTGTTCTTATTAGGAATTTACCTTAGAAGTTATATATGAGTAGTAGTAATTAGTATCTTTATTTTGATTTTATCTCAAATTGAGCTATAATTTATTTTTCTAATCATCATCAAACATAAATAAAATAGTATATTTTTAGAATAAGGAGGCAATATTTTTTTTCGAGTTCTTAATAAGCACTGCATAATTTTGATAGTGGAGTTTATGAATGTTAAATCAGTTGCCTATTGAAGGAATGATGAATAAGAGAAATGTTATTGATGATCTGAAAAATCATGAAATTGATTCTTGAAGTAAGAAAAAGCAGTGAAAAACAAAGCTAGCAAAAAAAACAAAACAAAACAAAAGAAAAAGAAAAAGCAAGCAGAAAAAGCCAATATCCCCTTAAACCAAAAGGCAAGGGCAAAAAGGATCCAAGGCTTTGAGCATCAATGGAAAGGAGGGCCTAAAGGAATAAAATCTTGGCCTAAGCGGCTAAATCAAGCTGTCCCTAACCATGTGCTTGTGTTATGAAGGTCCAGGTGAAGAGCTTGAGACTGAGTGGTTAAAGTCGTGATCCAAAGCAAAAGAGTGTGCCTAAGAACTCTAGACACCTCTAACTGGGGACTTTAGCAAAGCTGAGTCACAATCTGAAAAGGTTCACCTAGTTATGTGTCTGTGGCATTTATGTATCTGGTGGTAATACTGGAAAACAAAATGCTTAGGGTCACAGCCAAGACTCATAAGTAACTGTGTTCAAGAATCAACATACTGAAATAGGAGAACCAATAACATTATTTGAATTCTGAGTTCCTATGGATGCCAATCATTCTGAATTTCAAAGGATAAAGTGAGATGCCAAAACTGTTCGGAAGCAAAAAGCTACTAGTCCCGCTCATCTAATTAGAATCTGAGCTTCACTTAAAACTCTGAGATATTATTGCTTCTTGATTTCTTTTTATCCTATTTATTTATCTAGTTGCTTGGGACAAGCAACAGTTTAAGTTTGGTGTTGTGATGAGCGGATATTTTATACGCTTTTTTGGGGTAATTTCATGTAGTTTTTAGTATGTTTTAGTTAGTTTTTAGTATATTTTTATTAGTTTTTAGGCAAAATTCATATTTCTGGACTTTACTATGAGTTTGTGTGTTTTTTGTGATTTTAGGTATTTTTTGGCTGAAATTGAGGGATCTGAGCGAAAATCTGATTCAAGCTGAAAAAAGACTACTGATGCTGTTGGATTCTAACCTGTCAGAATCCAACAGCATCAGCAGTCCTTTGTCAGCCTGAATCAGATTTTGCCTCAGATCCCTCAATTTCAGCCAGAAAATACCTTAAATCACAAAAAAAATACACAAACTCATAGTAAAGTCCAAAAATGTGAATTTTTGCATAAAAAAAGAATTAAAACTTCCCTAAAAGTAGCTAGATCCTACTAGAAACTACCTAAAAACAATGCCAAAAAGCATATAATTTATCCGCTCATCATAACACCAAACTTAAATTGTTGCTTGTCCTCAGGCAACTGAAAATCAAAATAGGATAAAAAGAAGATAATATACTATAAATCTCAAAATATCAATGAATATTAGTCTTAATTAGATGAGCGGGACTTGTAGCTTTTTGCTTCTGAACAGGTTTGGCATCTCACTTTATCCTTTGAAGTTTAGAATGATTGGCATCTATAGGAACTCAGAGTTCAGATAGTGTTATTAATTCTCCTAGTTAAGTATGTTGATTCTTGAACACAACTACTTTTATGAGTCTTGGCCGTGGCCCTAAGCACTTTGTTTTCCAGTATTACCACCGGATACATAAATGCCACAGACACATGACTGGGTGAACCTTTTTAGATTGTGACTCAGCTTTGCTAAAGTCCCCAGTTAGAGGTGTCCAGAGCTCTTAAGCACACTCTTTTGCTTTGGATCATGACTTTAACCACTCAGTCTCAAGCTTTTCACTTGGACCTGCATGCCACAAGCACATGGTTAGGGACAGATTGATCTAGCCGCTTAAGCCTGGATTTATTTCCTTGGGCCCTTCTATCCATTGATGCTCAAAGCCTTTGATCTTTTTTACCTTTGCCTTTTGGTTTTAAGGGCTATTGGCTTTTTCTGCTTGCTTTTTCTCTTTTTTTTCGCAAGCTTTGTTCTTCACTGATTTTTCTTGCTTCAAAAATCAATTTTATAATTTTTCAGATCATCAATAACATTTTTCTTGTTCATCATTCTTTCAAGAGCCAACAATTTTAGCATTCATAAACAACAAGATAAAAAATATGCACTATTCAAGCATTCATTCAGAAAACAAAAAGTATTGTCACCACATCAATATAATTAAACTAAATTCAAGGATGAATTCGAAACTCATGTACTTCTTGTTCATTTTGTATTAGAAACATTTTTCATTTAAGAGAGGTGAAGGATTCATGGAATTATTCATAGCCTTAAGACATAGACACTAAATACTAATGATCATGGAGTAAAGATACAAACATAGACAAACATATAGCATAAAAATAAAAAAACAGAGAATTAAGTACAAGGAATGAGTCCACCTTAGTGATGGTGACACCTTCTCCTTGAAGAACCAACGGCGTCCTTGAGCTCTTATATCTCTCTTCCTTGCCTTTGTTGCTCCTCCCTCATAGCTCTTTGATCTTCTCTAATTTCATGGAGAATGATGGAGTGCTCTTGGTGTTCCACCCTTAATTGGTTCATGTCATGACTCAATCCTTCTAGAGAAATGTTAAGCTGTTCCCAATAGTTGTTTGGAGGAAAGTGCATCCCTTGAGGCATCTCAGGGATTTCTTGATGATGAGCTTCCTCATGCATCTCTTGAGATCCATGGATGGCCTCTCTTGTTTGCTCCATCCTTTTCTTAGTGATGGGCTTGTCCTCTTCAATGAGGATGTCTCATTCTATGACAACTCCAGCGGAGTAGCATAGATGGCAAATAAAATGAGGAAAAGCTAGCCTTGCCAAGGTGGAGGGCTTTTCGGCTACTTTGTAGAGTTCTAGAGAGATGACTTCATGAACTTCCACTTCCTCTCCAATCATGATGCTATGGATCATGATGGCCCGATCCACAATAACTTTGGATCAGTTGCTAGTGGGGATGATGGAGCGTTGTATGAACTCCAACCATCCTCTAGCCACAGGCTTAAGGTCCAGTCTTCTTAATTGAACTAGCTTGCCTTTTGAGTCTCTTTTCCATTGAGCTCCTTTCACACATATGTCCATAAGAACTTGGTCCAACATTTGATCAAAGTTGACCCTTCTAGTATAAGGGCGTGCGTGTTCTTGCATTATAGGCAAGTTGAACGCCAACCTTATATTTTTCGGACTGAAATCTAAGTATTTTTCCCGAACCATTGTAAGAAAATTCTTTGGATTTGGGTTCATACTTTGATCATGGTTCCTAGTGATCCATGCATTAGCATAGAACTCTTGAACCATTAATATTCCGACTTGTTGAATGGGGTTGGTCAGAACTTCCCAACCTCTTCTTTGGATCTCATGTCGAATCTCCAGATACTCATTTTTCTTGAGAATGAAAGGGACCTCAGGATCACCTTCTTCTGGGCCACAACTTCATAGAAGTGGTCTTGATGGACCTTTGAGATGAATCTCTCCATCTCCCATGACTCGGAGGTAGAAGCTTTTGTCTTCCCTTTCCTCTTTCTAGAGGTTTCTCCGGCCTTAGGTGCCATAGATGGTTATGGAAAAACAAAAAAGCTATGATTTTACCACACCAAACTTAGAATGTTGCTCGCCCTCGATCAAAGAAAAGAAAGAGTAGTAGAAGAGGAAGATATGAAGGAGAGGGAAGGGGTGTGTATTTGGCCAAGGAGGAGAAGAGAGGATTGTGATGTGTGAAAATGAAGAAGGATAGAGGGGTTTATATAGTGGAGGGAGAGGGTAGTAGGTTCGGTCATTAGAGTGGGTTTAGGTGGAAAAGGGATTTTAAATTTGAAGGTAGGTGGGGTTTATGGGGAAGAGTGGATGGATGTGAGTGGTGAAGAGGTGATGGGGAAGAGAGATTGAGGTGATTGGTGAAGGGTTTTTGGGGAAGATTATTATTGGATTAGGTTTTTTGGGGAGGAGTGTTATTAGATTGTGTGAAGAGGATAGAAGGTGAGTTGAGGTAGGTGGGGATCCTGTGGGGTCCACAGATCCTGAGGTGTCAAGGATTTACCATCCCTGCACCAATTAGGCGTGTAAAATGCCCTCTGCATGCAATCCTGGCATTTAATGATAGATTGATGCTTGTTTCTGGCGTTAAATGCCAGCTTTATGCTTGTTTTGGGCGTTCAACGCCAGTCTGCAGCATCTTTCTTGCGTTGAACGCCAGTTCCATGCTTGTTTCTAGCGTTTAACGCCAGCTCTTCCCAGGGTGTAATCCTGGCATTTAAATGCCAGACTGCTGCTTGTTTCTGGTGTTCAACGCCAGATTTATGCTCTGTTCTGGCGTTGAACGCCAGCCAGATGCTCCTTACTGGCGTTTAAACGCCAGTAAGCTCTTCCTCCAGGGTGTGCTATTTCTTCTGCTATTTTTTATTCTGTTTTTAATTTTAGTATTTGTTTTATGACTCCCCATGATCATGATCCTAATAAGACATAAAAGAACAATAAAAATATAGATAAATAAAAATTGGGTTGCCTCCCAATAAGCGCTTCTTTAATGTCAATAGCTTGACAGTGAGCTCTCATGGAGCCTCACAAATCATCAGAGCATTGTTGGGACCTCCCAACACCAAACTTAGAGTTTGAATGTGGGGGTTCAACACCAAACTTAGAGTTTGGTTGTGGCTTTCCAACACCAAACTTAGAGTTTGATTGTGGGGGCTTTGTTTGACTCTGTATTGAGAGAAGCTTATCGTGCCTTTTTTCATGTTTACAGAGGGATACCCTTGGGCCTTAAACACAAGGTAGTCCCCATTCAATTGAAGGACTAATTCCCCTCTATTAACATCAATCATAGCTCCTGCTGTGGATAGGAAGGGTCTTCCAAGAACGATGCATCCATCCTCTTGCTTCCTAGTGTCTAAGATTATGAAATCAGCAGGGATGTAAAAGCCTTTAACCTTTACTAACACGTCCTCTACCAATCCATAAGCTTATCTTACTGACTTGTCTGCCATCTGTAATGAGAATGTGGCAGCCTGTACCTCAAAGATCCCTAGCTTCTCCATTACAGAGAGTGGCATAAGATTTATACCTGACCCCAGGTCACACAGAGCTTTCTCAAAGGTCATGGTACCCATGGTACAGGGTATTAAGAATTTACCAGGATCTTGTTTCTTTTAAGGTAAAGTTTGCTGAACCCATGTATCTAGTTCACTAATGAGCAAGGGAGGTTCACCTTCCCAAGTCTCATTACTAAACAACTTGGCATTCAGCTTCATGATGGCTCCTAGATATTGAGCAACTTACTCTCCAGTTACATCTTCATTCTCTTCATAGGAAGAATAGTTCTCAGAGCTCATGAATGGTAGAAGGAGGTTTAATAGAATCTCTATGGTCTCTATATGAGCCTCAAATTTCTTTAGGTCCTCAATAGGGAACTCCTTCTTGTCTGGGAGATATCCCATGAGGTCTTCCTCATTGGGATTCATGTCCTCCCCTTCCTCTCTAGGTTCGGCCATTTTGATTATGTCAATGGCTTTGCACTCTCTTTTTGGATTCTCTTCAGTGATTTTCTTACTCAGCTGGCCCACTTGTGCCTCTAAATTTCTAATGGAGGACCTTGTTTTACTCATGAAACTTAAAGTGGCCTTAGACAGATCAGAGACTATGTTTGCTAAGCTAGAGTGGCTCTGCTCAGAATTATCTGTCTGTTGCAGAGAAGATGATGGAAAAGGCTTGCTATTGCTAAGCCTATTTCTTCCACCATTATTAAAGCCTTGTTAAGGCCTTTGTTGATCCTTCCATGAGAAATTTGGATGATTTCTCCATGAGGAATTATAGTTGTTTCCATATGGTTCACCCATGTAATTTACCTCTGCCATTACAGGGTTTTCAGGATCATAAGCTTCTTCTTCAGAAGATGCTTCTTTAGTACTGTTGGATGCATTTTGCCATCCATTCAGACTTTAAGAAATCATGTTGACTTGCTGAGTCAACATTTTGTTCTGAGCCAATATGGCATTTAGAGCATCAATTTCAAGAACTCACGTCATCTGAGGCATCCCATTACTCACAGAATTCCTCTCAGAAGTGTACATGAATTGATTATTTGCAACCATGTCAATAAGTTCTTGAGCTTCTGCAGGCGTTTTCTTCAGGTGAATGGATCCACCTGCAGAATGGTCCAATGACATCTTAGAGAACTCAAATAGACCATAATAGAATATATCCAAAATGGTCCACTCTGAAAGCATGTCAGAAAGACACCTTTTGGTCATCTGCTTGTATCTTTCCCAAGCTTCATAGAGGGATTCACCATCTTTTTGTTTGAAGGTCTGAACATCCACTCTAAGCTTGCTCAACTTTTGAGGAGGAAAGAACTTAGCCAAGAAGGTCGTGACCAGCTTATCCCAAGAGTCCAGGCTATCTTTAGGTTGAGAGTCTAACCATGTTCTAGCTCTGTCTCTTACAGCAAAAGGGAAAAGTATGAGCTTGTATACTTCAGGATCTACTCCATTAGTCTTAACAGTCTCACAGATCTGCAAAAATTCAATTAAAAACTGATAGGGATCTTCTGATGGAAGTCCATGTAACTTGCAGTTCTGTTGCATTAGAGCAATTAGTTGAGGTTTCAGCTCAAAATTATTTGCTGCAATAGCAGGGATTGAGATGCTTCTTCCATAAAATTTGGAAGTAGGTGTAGTATAGTCACCAAGATTTTGAATTTTTGACTAAGTCAACCCAAAGATTTTGAATTTTTGAGAGAAATAAGGAAAAGATATTTTTTTATTTTTTTGAATTTTTAATGAGGAGCGAAAAAAACACAAATATGACCCAAAACATGAAAATTTTAGATCAAAACCAATGATGCATGCAAGAACACTATGAATGTCAAGATGAACACCAAGAACATTTTGAAGATTAAGATGAACATCAAGACTTATTTTTGAAAAATTTTCAAGAAAAGAAAAACATGCAAGACACCAAACTTAGAAATTTTTCATGCTTAGACACTATGAATGCAAAAAAGCATATGAAAAACAACAAAAAACACAAAACAAGAAAATATGAAGGTCAAACAAGAAGACTTACCAAGAACAACTTAAAGATCATGAAGAACACATGCATGAGTTTTTGAAAAATGCAAAAGTTTTTAAAACATGCAATTGATACCAAACTTAAAATTGACACTAGACTCAAATAAGAAACACAAAAATATTTTTGGTTTTTATGATTTTATTATTTTTTTTATTTTTTGAAAATTAATTTTTTGAAAAAACGAAAATAAATAAAAAATTTTGAAAGATTTTTGAAAACTTTTTTTGAAAAGAAAATTACCTAATCTGAGCAACAAGATGAACCATCAGCTGTCCAAACTCGAACAATCCCCGGCAACGGCGCCAAAAACTTGGTGCACGAAATTGTGATCATCAACAATGGCGCCAAAAACTTGGTAGCGCTCTCAAACGTGAATCACACTTTGTCACAACTTCGCACAACTAACCAGCAAGTGCACTGTGTCGTCCAAGTAATAAACCTAACGTGAGTAAGGGTCGATCCCACGGAGATTGTTGGTATGAAGCAACCTATGATCATCTTGTATATCTCAGTTAGGCAGATTCAAATGGTTATAATGGTTTTTGAAAAAAACATAAAATAAAGATAGAGATAATTATGTAAATCATTGGGGGGAATTTCAGATAAGTGTATGGAGATGCTTTGTCCCTGTTGAATCTCTGCTTTCCTACTACCTTCCTTCAATCCTTCATACTCCTTTCCATGGCAAGCTGTATGTAGGGCATCACCGTTGTCAAAGGCTACATCCCATCCTCTTAGTGAAAATGGTCCAAATGCTCTGTCACAGCACGGCTAATCATCTATCGGTTCTCGATATCATGTCGGAATAGAATACATTGATTCTTTTGCGTCTGTCACAACGCCCAACAATCGCGAGTTTGAAGCTCGTCACAGTCATTCGATCCCTGAATCCTACTCGGAATACCACAGACAAGGTTTAGACTTTCCGGATTCTCAAGAATGGCCGCCAATAATTCTAGCTTATATCACGAAGATTCTAATTAAGGAATCCAAAAGATATTTGTTCGTTCTGAGGTAGAACGGAAGTGGTTGTCAATCACGTGTTCATAGGTGAGAATGACTATGAGTGTCACGGATCATCACATTCGTCATGTTGAAGTGCAACAAATATCTTAGAACAATAATAAGCTGAATTGAATAGAAAATAGTAGTAATTGCATTAAAACTCGAGGTACAGCAGAGCTCCACACCCTTAATCTATGGTGTGTAGAAACTCCACCGTTGAAAATACATAAGTGATGGTCCAGGCATGGCCGAATGGCCAGCCCCCATGAATGATCAAAAGACCGAATGGTCAAAAGACTAGACACTAGTACAATAGTAAAAAGTTCTATTTATACTAAACTAGCTACTAGGGTTACAGAGATAAGTGATTGATGTAGAAATCCACTTCCGGGGCCCACTTGGTGTGTGCTTGGGCTGAGCTTGAGCTTTACATGTGCAGAGGCTTCTCTTGGAGTTAAACACCAAGTTGTGACGTGTTTCTGGCGTTTTACTCCAGAATGCAGCATGGAATTGGCGTTGAACGCCAGTTTGCGTCATCTAGACTCGAATAAAGTATGGACTATTATATATTGATAGAAAGCTCTAGATGTTTACTTTCCAACGCCGTTGAGAGTGCACCATTTGGTGTTTTGTAGTTCCAGAAAATCTATTTCGAGTGCAGGGAGGTCAGAATCCAACAGCATCAGCAGTCCTTTATCAGCCTGAATTAGATTTTTACTCAGGTCCCTCAATTTCAGCCAGAAAATACCTGAAATCACAGAAAAACACACAAACTCATAGTAGATTCCAAAAATGTGAGTTTTGCTTAAAAACGAATGAAAACTTCCCTAAAAGTAGCTAGATCCTACTAGAAACTTCCTAAAAACAATGCCAAAAAGCGTATAAATTATCCGCTCATTAGCCACCTAAAAGGAAGCCTCAGAGTTTAAAGTGTTTTGTTTTTGCAAAATAAAGTTGCTAGGAAGCAACCGAATGTCAAAGAAGTGAACCACAGAAAGATTTACAGAATGCAAGTTCAAAAGTCCGCAAGTCGGACTATAAACACAGAAAAGTTATAAAGGAGTCAAATTCTCCCCAGTAGAAGCATCCTTGGCTGAAAGAGGAGGAATGGTCGAGATCGGAACAGCATCAATAGTTCCATATGGTCAATTCAAAAATCTGCACATCGGGCTCGAGCTCTGAATGGTCGACCTCTGAAGGGATGGAAGAAGCTGAGGCTGCTGAGGTTTTCCCTGATGGCACAAGGGGAGGACCCTCATCTTCATCATCCGGGGTGATGAGTGAAAATTAGATTTCCACACAAACTCACCGGCAAGTATACCGGGTTGCATCAAGTAGTAAAACTCACGTGAGTGAGGTCGATCCCACGAGGATTGATGGATCAAGAAACTTTAGTTAGGTGATAAGTTTAGTCAAGCTAACAGTGGTAAATTGAGTGGAATTGAATTAACAGAATGTAAATTGCAATAAATTTAAAGTACAAAATGTAAATTACATCAAATGTAAAGGGCTTGGGTGTAGGAAAATTAAAGAAAATAGAAATAACAGAGAGAGAGATTCATTAATGGTCGGAGATGTCATAATCCACAATGAATCAAATGGGTCTCAACTCCTTTCTCAATCATATGAGTAGATCTATGGCGGATTGAAATTGATTGGATCCCAATTCCTTGGCAATTCAATCTCTCTAATCATAATCAATCTTGATAATTCCTTGAGCTAATTGTCATGAGAAGAGGTTAAGTACGTGTCTCTCATCCATAAGCCACACAAACTCTCAGGATCTCAATTCCTCCCAAATGGTGTTGATCAAGATAGTAGTAAAGGATAGAGCCTCAGTTCTAATGCTCATGATTCCCCTTTCGAGGCTCACATAAGCATTCACAGATTCAATCCCCATTCCAGAGTGAATGAATCATCAATCAAAACAGAGGATATCCAATAACTATTGAATTGAATTGAGAAGAAGAAAAATTCACTAAATCATGTGAATCATAATAGAGCTCCGCCCCCTAATGATTGGGGTTCAATGGATCATAGCTCTCAGAACAATTGCAGATGCTTAAAATTGCATGAAAGTAAATTGAAAGCAATAGGAACAAAAAGGTAAAATTGACATAAATGAAAATTGCAGTAGAGATGTAGCAAATTGAAATAGTAATCAAGGTAAAAAGAATTCAATATAGCTGAAATAAAATTACAGAAAAAGAAAAAGTG
Source organism: Arachis duranensis (assembly GCF_000817695.3). NCBI lineage: Eukaryota > Viridiplantae > Streptophyta > Magnoliopsida > Fabales > Fabaceae > Arachis > Arachis duranensis. Next base: position 51,976,430 of record NC_029775.3, on the reverse strand, counting down.
TATTCTATTCTACTCCTACTCCTACTCCTACTGCTACTACTACTCCTAATGCCGCCTTCTTTCCCCGCTGAGACCTAATGAAACTCATACCTTTATATAGGCTTTCCTAAACTACAAATTAAAGAGAAATTCAAAAAAAAATTACAATTAAATGAAATTCCTATTCTAGACGATCCTTGTGGTCTTCATTGAGTGATTAGAGTGGGCTTGCTTGCTTGTAGTTCAAATGGGCTTGGAATGAAGCTAATTTGAGCAGAAATGCACTTCCAAGAGAGTGTAGCGTTCATTTAGAGAACAGAGCGTTCGGGCACCCACGCGTATGCGTGCTATACGCTTGCGCATCCCTGGTGTTTTGGCTCATTGACGCGTACGTGTCCCTTACAGCGTTCGCTTTGAGAATGTAGCGTTCGCAAATGAATGCTTCTTCCACGCGTACGCGTGGATTGCAAATTGTCGCATCCACGCTGCGCCTTCATCCATGCAAATGCGTGCTTCTTCAAATATGTCGCATCCGTGCGTACGCATCATGCACGAGTGTGCATCGATGGCTAAATTTCAAATCAATTTTTCAGAAGCATTGCAGGCGCTCATTCAAAGTGAACGTAGCGTTCATTACTTGTGAATGCTGATTCTCCTTCCACACGTACGTGCCATGCATGCGTACGCATGGATCTTCAAAAGTATCATCCTGCGTGTAAGCACCTTGTACGCGTGCGCGTCACTTGTGAACGTAGCATTCTCCTTCACTTCTTCCTTGTTTGTTTCTTCCTCTCATTTTTTACCTGTCATCAATCAAACATGCCATCAAAGTCTCGCCAAAATCATAAGGTTTTATATCATTCATAATAATTAACTAAATTATTCATAAATCTCATGATTTTGTATAAAATCAACCATGTTTGATTGAATCAGGACAAGCATGAATTTCTCATCCAAGCACTTACTTATTGCCTAAAAAAGTGTGAAAATCAAGTAAAAATAGATAAAAATTGCTAGTAAAAGAATGCACAAAATGACTTGTCATCACGGGGCAGGTACGATCTTGCCGTTGTCTACTATATTGTCCAGGCTAAATAAGGTAAGGTCAAGCTTAGGGGCAAGAACCTGGACCTGGGCTTTCAAGTTCTCATACGCATCGGTCACACAGCCCACCAGATGACCTTGAAGCTCGGCATAATCAGCTTAGGTGGACTGAAGCCTTTCCCTAGTCTCCAACAACATGGCATATGTGCGGGTATAGCTCTCTTTGGACTTCTTGGCTATTTCATCAGTCAAATGGGCGGACGCCTTAGCAGGAGTAGCTCGGGATTTTTCCTTCTCCACATCTAACTCCAGCTTAGTCACCCTAGCATCAAGCTCATCCTTCAAAGCCTTAATTCTATCAAACTCCGACTTGGCGTCTTCCATAAAGGCCTTTATCGCATGAACTGGGGAATCCCAGACAACACGAGATAAGGCCGCACTCAGGTTGGCCATCTGAATACTATTGTTAGTTATGAAATCCAGATGATGAAGGATGGACACATCATCCAACAGATCTTTACCATGATGAGCTATCACCTCGATAGCAAAACCCATGCAATCAAAGTCTTTATCATTCAGATCATAAGTACTAATAGTTTTTTGCCGCTTTGGAGGAGGACCAGCAGCAGTAGGAGAGGAGGTAGCACCAGAGGTCAGTTGAACAGGGTCGGAAGGAATCGTTTGAACACGTGGTGTCGGAATGATCTTCCTTGGGCCTGGAGAGTTAGAAGTCGGCTTCCTCGGGGGCACCTGAGAAGACCCTTCTCCCGAGGTCTTCGCAGTGAAGTTTTGTGTAGCCGTCGCCTTCTTCGCCTTACGGAAGGCCTTCACGGAGTCTGTAGATTTCACTATATCTTAAAAAAGATGCTAGGAAAACTCTGAAAAAGATGTTAAAAAGATGCTAAAAAGATGTTACAATAATAGAAAGAGATAAATTCAGCGACAATAGAAGAAAATTGTCTGAAAGAAGTCGGGTGCTACCTAGTTCAGCATGAAGGAGAGAAGGATCTCCAAGAAATTTTTTTGTATCCAAATGAGGAGGCTCCCCCCAATGCTCCTCTAAAACACCTACAAAAGCCCGTTCTACCTCACTCAGACTCTCCCAAGGGTATTTGACCACTACTACATTTTTCTGCCATGATAAAGGGAAGGTAGGCTAATTATTCTCATCCAAGAAAAAAAGACAAGCATCCTCAACAGCTCGGACTTTGAAGTAGTCATTTTTAAAGTCTCGAAAGGACTCATCAAACATAGAAAACACCTTCTTCCCCTGGGTAGCTCGGAAGGAAATCCGAGAGGCTTTCTTCTTGGCCACCCCGGGTTTTGTCAACACAAAAAGGTAAAGAAAAAGGATACGGTAAGTCGGACACCTAGTTCTTGACACAATAACTGAAAAATCTTTATAAAATCCTAGGAATTCGGATGAAGTTGAGAAGGAGCTACATTACAGGACCACAAGAGGTCGGTCTCAAAAGTAGTAAAAGGGAGAGTAATACCTAGCTGGCTAAAGAAGTAATCGTAAGCATAGAAAAAGGGACGCTCAGCCTGAGTTAAGGGAGGAAAACTAACCCTCTCCTTAGGGTCGGGTGACACCAGCTCATAATTCTTCTCGTCCTCCCTATTACTACATATCCTATGAAACCTTCTAAGCCTCTCACAGTACTCGGGATAAGCCACAGTCACACACATTAGAACTATCGAATCTAGCCAATCGGTCATACCAGCAGGAACATTGGAGGGCATCTCGACATTGTTTTTACGCAAAGACATAGACCAACTATCCCTACAAGTAAAAAATAAATAATAAAAAGTCACTAACAAACAACTCGGATAGAGACAACAAGCAGGAAACAACCAAACAAGCAACAAACTTTAGCAAGCAAAAGGATACCCCAGGATTCACACAAACATTACAGAGCAACAACATTACAGAGCACAACAAAAGGAGTAAAACTTAACCCTCTCAGAATAGAAGAAAAGTACAAATCCAAGTATCAACAAATGGAGAAGTAAAAAGATTGCGACTTTCAAACACATACAATGATCACCAAATAAAGCTTCGTCCTTTTTTTTATCTTTTGAGGAACTCAACAAAAATCAAAACCTTAGTTCAAAGAAAAACAACACATGCAACAATCATCATCGGAAGTAAAACAGAATTGGAAAGTAATGCAAAGAAGTTCAAGATGAAAGAACGAACCTGGAAAAGAAGAAGGCAGAAAGACGAAATGCATGAAGCCACAAGACACAGCTGCTACCAAAAGGAAAAACTCCAAAAAAGGCAATCTTGGGTCAAGAGGCAAGGAGAAAGGAAGCTTTTTTCCACTGAGCAAGTGAAATACACGAACGGTCCTAGAGGAAAACACTCCAGAGAAAGAAGAAAAAGCTTAGGGCAAAAGTAAATTCTTTTTTAAACGAAGTAAGCAAAGGAAGAAGAAAGGGTTAAAATTCAAATTGAAAAGAAGGAAAAAGAAACGGCGAAGTAAAAGCACCATCAAGTAGCATTAAAAGCGCGTGTATGTTCCCAAGGAAATAACCCCCTCGAGGAATGAACGCAACAATAAATGAGCTGAAAAACAAAACGCCTCGCATTTAAAACACTCGCAAGAACGGACTGAACCAAGATGCTTGAGCACGACTTCCCTAAAGAGATCAAAGCTCTGAAAAACACGATCTCATGGAAAGGTTCAAACTCAAGCAGAGGCACTGTTCATACCCTGGATCGAGCTGTATAACCCTGGTTGGACGATGTCAGAGCGACCGACTTCTCGTAAAGACTGGCTCGCAACCGACCTCTTCTTAAAGAGGTCGGCTAAATCACCATAGAGGCCCAAGTAGGCCCAAACAAAAGGACGCAGCACACTCTAAAGGCAGCACGCCTGAAAGATAAGGTGGCTTCACTCAAAGATAAGATAAGATAACTAAACTTATCTCTAGAAAGGTCACTCCACACTAATATAAATAAGATGGAGCACCCAGGTATAACTCATACTCTGATTCTACATAAAACCTGCTTAAAGCACGTGCTAACTTAAGCATCGAAGTCTCTTGCAGGTACCATCAAGCTCCGGTGACGAAGGATCAGCAGCATCTCTAGCTCTACCAGGTCGGCAGCAGCGCCGACCAGCACAGAAGATCTCGTCCGAGATCGAACTTTTGTTTCAGGTAACCCCTGTAACAGTTAGGGACTTAAATAGGACGAAAATGTTGGAGACAAAAACGATACAAAGAAATAAATTTTAACTTTATACTTCAATAATATCAATTTTTTCCTGTACATAGTATTCAATTAATTTTTAATCACATTTAAATAAATTACACTTAATCACATTACTTTCATTTTAAATAAATTATTTTTTTATAATTTTAGTCTTAAAGATTTTTAGTCATCATTAAATATTTGTAGAATGACTAGTATATAAACTTGCATAAAAGAAAAAAATAATTTTAATTTTTAATAAACTTGAAAAAATAATTATGGTAATAATAACAACTAATTAATTACGTCGTGTAATTATTATGATTCGGTTACTATATTGTATTACAATGTTATAACTTACATACCTCTTGTAGTTGGTAAAAAATATTGAAGTGATAGATTTTTTTTTTGGTGACTATTGAAGTGATAGATTTAATTCAACCGATTAAATATTGGTCAAATTGTCAATTTAAATTCAATAAAATATTATATAAATTAAACTTTATCTTATTTAACTATATAATATATGTAAAACGTGTGAGATAATAATTTCAATCATTTTAATTTTTAATAAATTTTATTCTTTTCTTTGATAATTTCAATTTTTTTACGACAAATAATGACTTAATTTATTTTTCAATTTTTCTCTTAATAAAAAATAAATTCACGTAGAAAAAACAATGGAATTAATAATAAAATTAAAAAAATAATTGAATAATTATTCATCGTAGAAATTTGTTATTATTGAAGAATAAAATTAAAAATAAAGATTAACTAAATTAAATATTAAAAAATTTTGATACATTAGAGATAAAAGGTACAATTTATACTTTATTGTATATATATCATTTTTTTTGCAAGTTTATGTACTAGTCATTCTACAAATATTTCATGATGAGTAAAAATCTTTAAGTGTAAATTATAAAAAAAATAAAATTTATTTAGAATGAAAGTAATGTGATTAAGTGTAATTTACTTAGATGTGATTAAAAAATAATTGAATACTATGTACAGTAAAAAATTGATATTATTGAAGGATAAAATTAAAATTTATCTCTATGTATCGTTTTTGTCCCTAACATTTTCGTTCTATTTTAGTCCTTAACTGTTCTGGGGGTTACCTGAAACAGGGAGGTCGATCTCGGTCGAGATCTTCTAGCTTAGTCGAGACTACTACGTCCGACTTGTTGGAGCAGGAGGTGTTGTTGATTCTCGTTCACCGGAAGGGGGGTGGTACCTGCAAGAAACTCCGATGCTTAAGTTAGTACGGGCTTTAGGCATGTTTTTTTTTGTAGAATTGAATTATGAGTTATACCTAGGTGTTCCAGGGTACTTATAGTAGCGCTTGATGACATTTCCTTAAGATAAATTTGTTATCTTATCTTATCTTTTGTGGGTGACATCCTTATCTTTTGGTCAGCCACTTTCTAGCGGGCGGTGACTCTTTGTTTTTGGGCCTCTTTGGGCCTTTCTTGGGTCTTGTCGTGATTTGTCCGAACTCTTTGTAAGAGTTTGCTGCAATGGGCCGACCTTTGACGTGGTCCGTCCTTTGTCTTCGTCCAACCCGGACCATACAGTTCAGTCCGGAGTATGAATAGTGCCCCTGTTTGAGCTTCGATCTTTTCCTGAGGTCGTGCTTCCGAGCTTCGACCACTTTTTGGGAAGTCATGCTCGAGCATCAGTTGCGTTTGATTAACTCATTCTCGCGCGAGTCTGGCGTCGTTTTGATTACATGCAAAGTATTTTTAGCTCCTTAATTACGACATTGCTTTCAAGGACGTTAGTTCCTTGGGAGCACGCGAACATTTTTAAAGCCTTTTGATTGGGCTTTTATTTGTTTTGCCATTTCTTTTTCCCTCTTTAAACTTTGTTCGAAATCAAAGAAGGAGTTTTTTCTCACTTCATCCCTTTCTTCCCAAATTAGATGCAAGAGAACTGCTGAAGAACTGTGATGAATGCCAAAGGGTAGGAAACCTACCCAAAAGAAATGAAATGCCACAACACTTCATCTTAGAACTAGAACTTTTTGATGTTTAGGGGATTGATTTCATGGGACCATTCCCAACCTCATACTCCAATAAATATATTTTGGTGGCATTGGACTATGTGTCCAAGTGGGTAGAGGCCATTGCAACTTCTACAATTGATAATAAAGTAATAATGAACTTTCTCAGGAAGAACATGTTTAGCCGATTTGGGGTTCCCAAAGCTCTTATCAGTGATGGAGGAAGACATTTCTACAACAAAATATTAGAGACTCTCCCCCTGAAATATAGAGTCAAGCATAAGGTAGCCACACTTTACCACCCCTAAACAAGTAAGCAAATAAAAATATCCAATAGAGAGCTCAAAAGGATTCTTGAAAAAACTGTGGGGGCCTCAAGAAAAGAATGATCAAAGAAGTTGGATGATACTCTTTGGGCATATAGGATAGCCTTTAAGACACCAATTGGGATGTCTCCATATCAACTTGTGTATGGAAAGGCTTGTCATCTGCCAGTAGAGCTTGAACACAAAGCATTCTGGGCTCTCAAGTTACTGAACCTTGACAATAATATTGTTGGTGAGAGATGGATCCTACAACTACATGAGTTGGAAGAATTCAGATCCCAAGCTTACGAAAATTCTGAGATTTATAAGGAGAAGGAAAAGAAATGGCATGACCTCAATCTGGAAACTAGGAGCTTTGAAGAAGGATAGAGAGTCCTCCTCTACAACTCAAAGTTGAAGGTCTTTCTCGGAAGGTTAAAGTCAAGATGGTCAGGACCCTTTCTTGTCACCAAAGTCTCACCTTATGGCCACATAGAGATCATGGAAGAAAGCTCACAACGGATCTTTAATGTAAATGGACAAAGGCTCAAACACTATCTAGGAAACATGGGGGAAAGGCCCAAGATGAAGTACAAGCTCAACTAAAGAAACAACCATCAAGCTAATGACGTTAAAAGACCGCTTGATGGGAGGCAACCCAACCAGAGGTAAACCTTCTTTGTGATTCTTTTCTTTGTTTAATAAAGGGTCAAGATTAAACCTCTGTGCATTGCAAGGAATTAAGTTTGGTGTTCCATACCAAAAGTGATAATATCATAAGACAATAATTCAAGGATGAATGTGTGATACTAAGTTTCGTGTTCCACCATAAAGTTCACATGAACACAATGCAATCCTTCAATTAGCATAAGGAATCACTAATTCCAAACAATCACAGAAGCCATTTAATTTTAGGATTTCTCTTAAATTGTTCTCTCAAAAAGACTAAAGGCACATAATGACACATTTCATGCACACAACTCATTGCATATAGAAGTAAGCAAAGAACTAAATTTGGTGTTCACACACCAAAGTAAGTTCAAAAGTATACGGCATACATGAATGCTAACCACTCAAGTGATTGGGAAGCAAGAAACTGTCAATACTTCTGTAGGAAGAAGGGAAGGATACAAGAACAAAGGATTGTAATAAAAAAGATAAAATGAGAGGACACCAAGAGTTTGTACTGCTTCTTGATTGTTCATGAACAGATTTTTGACGGTTTAGAATTTCACAAATAAATCCTCGTTGCAAGTATAGTTTCTAAACCAACTAAAATCCTTTTATACAAAAGAATTGTTTGTCACAAGTACAAACCCCTAGTAAAACTAATAACCGAAGTATTTAACATCGGGTCGTCTCTCAAGAAATTACAGGGAAGTGTTCTTGTTATTGGTTATGAGTTGTATGTTTGGGGTTTTGAGATATGAAACAAGAAAAGTAAATCTCAAAGGAAACAAACTAATAACTATAAAAGCTCTAGGCAAGGAATGGGAATTGGAAGTCCTATCCTTATTATCGTCCTCAATAGTGATGAGAATTGATCATTGCTCCCATTTACTTAACCCTCTAATTATGAAGGAAAGTCAAGTGGACGAATCAATTTGATTCCTCAAGTCCTAGTCAACTCCTAAGGAAAAACTATCTTTAGTAGAATTCAAATCAACTAGCAACTTTCAATTATCAATCAACAATAGAGTTTGATAAATCAAGTGTCACCAATTACTTGACCATGGCCAAAAGTAGAAAAACCTAACTTAAAACCCTTCCAAGCATTTTATCAAACACTTGGAAGGCACAACACAAAAGCATAGAAAAACAATAAGAGAAAATACAATCCAAACAACCAATTGAAAGCATCAATAACTTAAATTGAAGAAAGCAATCATAAATACGAAATACCTCAAATTGCATTAAATAGAAAATCAAATCTAACATGAAAATTCATAAACTAAATTGGCAACATAAAGTCATCAACAAGGAAAATAAATAAACTAGAATGCTAGAACAATTAAAAGTAGAAGAGAAACTAAATTGGAATAAGATAGAATTCAGAAATTGAAAGGGAATAAAACTAAGACCTAAATCCTAGAGAGAGGAGAGAGCCTCTCTCTCTAGAAAACTACATCTAAGCCTAAAGTTATGTGAATGATGATAAGTGTATGATTGAATGATGCCTTCCCCCTTCAGTCCTTGGTCTTTTTAGCCTTTTTCCGTCAAAGATTGTCATCAAAACTGGGTCAGAAGCCCTTCTGAAATTTCCAGGTGTGATTTCATTAAAGAAGTCATCGCGCGGCATCGGCGCTGATGGCAGAAGATTTATACCGGTTCAGAATTCTACAAAATAATTCCGTTGTTAGTATAGTCCAAACCGATAGTTAATCCTCGAATCAAATTAAATTTTTGGTTGTCACAAAAAATAAACCCCAAATAAGAATTAACCGGAGTATTTGGACTCCCGGTTGTCTCACAAGGATCACAATAAAGTGTATGATTATTGGCTATGAAGTATATTTTTGGGGTTTTTGGAATATGAGACATGAAAAGTAAATGATAAGGAAATTCAAATAACAAAAAGGCCTTGGCAAGGGTTGGTGGTCAAGGATCTCTATCCTTATCACTAACCACAAAATGATAATTGGCAAGGATCAACCCCATTAAGTCATCCTCTAAATGATAAAGGAAAGTCAAATGAGCTATGTCAATCCAAGTCCATAAGTCCTAGTTCTCCACCAATTCAATTAGTGAAATCTAAGGTTAATGGCTCCCAATCATCAATCACTTGGACATTAGTAACTCAAAAGTTCCTAAGTTATCTTCCCAAGCCAAGAGCGTAAAATTCTACTCTAAAGCCCAACCAAGCATTTTGTCAAACACTTGGTGGGTACAAAAGGTAAGCATAGTAGATTGCAAGGAAAGATGAAATCTACCAACTACCAATTGCAAGAAAAGTGAGATCACTACTCAAATCAACAATAAAAGAACATCAAACATTAAATTGCATTAAAAATAAACCAAATCCATCATGAGTGCATGATTACAAAAGAGAGCAAAGAGGAAAATAAACACTACAAACCATGAGAATGAAATAGTAGAAGCAAGAAATCATAAAGGAAATGAGATGGAAACATGAAATCGGAACTAGCATTAAGATGAAATTAACTTAACCTAACCTAATTCTATAGAGAAGAGGGAGCTTCTCTTTCTAGAAACTACACTACATGATGCTAATGCTACAAACAATTGCTCCCCCCTTTGCTTGGGTTTCAATTCTACATGAAATACACTCAGAAACATGTTGGGATTGGGCCTGGGCTGCTCAAAAATCGCTGGGGGTGATTTCACTTTAGTGAGTCACGTGCGAGTATCGGTGCGTACGCGCCACGTGCGCGTGCGCGTCGATTGGCTAATTCTTCATCTGCGCGGACGCGGCATGCACGCATGCTCGTCCTTAGGCGAACTCACTTTTGCGTGTCCTTAGGCGAACTCACTTTTGCGCGCGGGACTTGTACGCATGCGCGCCCATCGATGCATTCCTAATCCTAGTTTCTTCATGCATTCTCCACTTTGTATGCTTTTTTTCTTATTTCTTCTATCCAATACTTGCCCTATGAACCTGAAATCACTTAACAAACATATCAAGGTATCGGATGGAATTAAAGTGAGTTAAAATCACCAATTTAAGGGCCTAAAAAGTATGTTTTTACACTTAAGCACAATTCAAGGGAGAAGTACAAAACCATGCTATTTTATTGAATAAATGTGGGAAAAGGTGATAAAATCTCCCCAAATTGATCACAAAATAAACCACGAAATCGGAGTTTATCAAATCTCCCCACACTTAAACTAAGCATGTCCTCATGCTAAAATTAAGAAAGAAGCAAAGGGTATCACATTTATTCAATGCAAACTAATTAAATGCAACCTATCTATATGCGATCTATCTATATGAATGCATCCACTTGGTCAAAACAAGTCAATTCCCAAGAATACCTATTTGAGTACAAGGGCTAAAGCAATAGTAATCAAAGCAAACCCATAATTGATTTGAATTATTGAAAGATTTTACAAACTTGCAAGAAAAGATGATCATGGGTGGAAACATGTAATTGAGCGATCGAACCCTCATTGGATGTGTATCCGCTCTAGGCACTCAATTCTCCCCTAATTATGCTTTTCAAGATTTATTTTTCATCTAACAATCAACAATTATTTCATGCATGCATACAAATATCAAAAGGTCTTTCCATAGGTTGTGATGGGATTAGGGTAAGGTAGGATGCGTATGGTCAAGTGAGCTTTGAAATTTGAATCTTTGATTAACCTAAGCTTCTCACCTAACCTATGACAACCTATACAATTCTAAACAAACCTGACTACCCATTCTTCACTTTTTCATACACTCATGCATTCTCTTTTGATTACTACACATATGTATTGATTCTTATTGATCTTTACTTGGGACATTTTATCCCCTTCTTATTGCTTTTCTTTTTCTTTCTTTTTTATATTTTTCTTTTGATATATATATTTTTTCTTTAGTTTATATTATTTATTTTTTTCTTTTTGCAATAAAGTATATACAAAAGTATCAATGCATATGGTTTTACATTCAATGCATGAGTATATACCCAATTTCCCAAAATATTGACAAAAATTCAAAAATACACTTTCATCCTAACCAATGTTCCCAACTCTCTCAAACTTGAATGATAAGCACTCTCACTAGCCTAAGCTAATCAAAGATCCAAATAAGGACATTTATTGTTTTTTGCTTTAGGCTTGTAATGTGCTAAAATTAAGAACAAATGGGTTAAGCATATGCTCAAGATTGGTTAACAATGGAAGATAAAAGGTAGGCTATTTGGGTAAGTGAGCTAATTAAAACGATGGCCTCAATCATATAAGTGCATGTATACACAAAATAATGGACATATAGAATCAAACAAATCAAAGATTACAATCATAGAAAGAGAATAATACACACAAGAATGAAAATAAGTGGTTATATGATGTAACCACACAATTAGGCTCAAATCTCACATGCTTGTGTTCTTAGCTCAAAAACATGATGCACAATTGTATAATTCAAGAAAGTTCTAAATTTTTTTTTTTCAATCAATTGGGGTGCCCTATAGATAAAATTCTTGAAAAATTTCATTATTTTGACTAAGCTTAATATATACATATGCAATGCAACCAAAAATCCTAAGGGACCTAAAAGTGAAATGCAAAAGTGTTGGGATTAGAAACTTGTCACCCAAAGACACCGAGTGGTCAGATGACCTTCCCACACTTAAAAATTTGCAATGTCCTCGGTGCACTCAAAGATGAGCAAGGGGGTATGGCGACCTTCCTAGTTGCCACCTCCAGCTGGTGGGTCAACCGGTTGCTGCATGTTCTTTTCCTGCTTCTATTGTTGCTTATGATGACTTATCCTGAAAATAGAAAATAGGAGATAATAAGACAAGTAAATGCACAAGCAAGGAAGCATGGAATGTTGGAATGAGGTAATTCACTAGAATTGAGTGAGTGAGTTAATGTGACATTGATGAAAAATAGGCGTGTGGGTCCTAACTTGCATGCGGTTTAGAATTCACACCCTAGTATTTAAAAGCCATGTCATGATTACACAAAAGAAGAATGCACTTCACTCATTCTGGTGTGCTTGAAGTACTTCAAGAGACTTGTAGGTTAAGGCAACCAAACAAGTAGTGAAGAAGCATAAAAGCATTCAAGCAAAAATCTAGCAATTGTGAAATTGGATAATGCATGGACATTGATTGATGTGTAAGTGAACTTAATGAACATAATGGTATATGAAACTTACACCACAATCAATGACACCTATTGAAGTTGTTGTAACACCTAAGTGACATAGAGGTGAAACACATGGATGCTATGGAACTTAGGGAAAAGAATATAGAAGTCAAAATCAATTACAAAGCAAACATGGTCCACAAAGCTTAGAAAGCTCAAAAATATGTCGTTAGGCAAGCTTTCGATCCAATTTCATAATTCCACAATCTCAATGCATGAAATAGGTAGTATGAACAAAGGGTAGATCACAAACAAGCATCACCTAAAAAAATGCAATGATAATATGCAATTGCCTAGCAATGGATGATGAATGCATGGTGGCCAAAATATGCAATTCAAAGAGGTAAGATGCATGAAGGCAATGTAACATGTACTTGGTGTTCACAAATGTTAAACATGAAAAGTTCTAAATCAAGTAACCAAATATAACCTCAACAAAGAAATCCAACAATGACAATTAACAACAATGATGTTAAGATAACATCCAATTAATAATGAGCAGCAATAAACAGTAGACAAGATTAGTAATCCAACATTTATAATGGAAAACAAAAATTAAACTAACTAAGTAACTAAAAGAAGTGGTGTTACATGATATTTGGTAGTGTTGGATGATTTTTGAAGGGTGAAAAGAAAAGAAGAGAAGAGAGAAGAAGGGAAGAAATGGAAAGAAGAGAAGAAAATAAGGTGGATGAAACAGGGGCAATCCACGCGTGCACGTCATGTGCGCGTAAGCGTGGAACAGTGAAATGGAAGCGACACATACGCGCAAGGTACGCGTGCGCGTGCCTTGGGGAATAAAGTTGGCACACTTCAGGCACAACTCTCGGGTGAATGTATAGGAAGTGGAAAAAATCAATCCACGCGTACGCGTACAGGACGCGTGTGCATGGATGATTGAAATTACTTGGGTCACGCGTACGCGTGGAGTGCGCGTGCACATGGATGGTGCTCAGTTTTTCAAAAAATTTTCTATGTTTTTGCACCAAACCAAGCATTCCAAACCTCCAAGCAACTACCAAAACATCATAAAACCTTATTTAACATACTAAACTCCCAAATAAACATATCTAACCAAACAAAACATAAAATTAAACTAATTATTAGCAATATTTACAAAAAGGAAAAAGGAAAGATGTTACCATGGTGGGGTGTCTCCCACCTAGCACTTTTGTTTATTGTCCTTAAGTTGGACTTATGGGGAGCTATCCATCAAGGTGGCTTGTGCTTGAATCCATCCTTGAACATCCACCAATGCTTGGACTTCCATTGTGGTTCATCATTCAAGGTTAATAACTCCAAGCTTTGATGGAGTTCTTCACAAACCATAGGCTCCCAAAGTTGATCTTCGTTGTGCGATCCAGGATCGCACACTTTGTTCTCACACCCGTCCTTGAATTGATCATGGTGATTTCCTCCGAGTGGCAAGAGAGATGAATTCTCAGGGAAGCACCAAACTACCCTCCTAGACCCATTCAATTGAGCACTAGTCCAATCCATGCTCCTCAATTTTGAGCTTCCAACCATAATGAGCCTAGACTTACAATGCCAACCACTAAACATCCTCCTCTTACGCTTAATTCTACAAAGCACCCTAAGTTGGCTATCCGTATCAAGAAAACCATGTTCAAGTGGGATAATAAAGCTTAGAGTTAGAAGTTTTACCCACTCAAATGAAGGATTAGATGACAACCTGGGTGGAGGAGTTCCCAATGATCTTGACAAAGCGCGCTCTACTCCCGTCCATCCTCTCCTAGAGGCTTCCACCACTTTGCAAGATTCTTCAAGCTTTACCTCTTGCCAAACTTCCTCAAGTTCCCATTCTTCTTCACCAATGCCTTCAATCTCTTCCCCATCACTCAAATCATAGATAGGAGGTTTAGTAAAATCTACCTCATCATCAATTTCAAGTATAGTAGGGAAGGACTCTTCAAACTCAAAAGGATCATATGTTGATGCGGAATCATCATAAATAGAAGGACCTATTTCTTGGGTCACTTCTTCCAATTCTTCAATCACATTGTGCCTTGGAGGTTGTGCACTCTCCTCCTCAACATCAACTTCAAATTCCATGGAAGAAGCCTCTTCAACTTGTGATTCCTCTATGTACTCATCATATCCTAAGGTGCCAACTACTACTTCCTTTGGTTTAATAACCTCTACCTCCTCCTCTTGTTGCATTTCTTGCTTTAACTCCTCTTCTTCACCTTGGAGATTCAAGTCCATTCCCTTACTAAGCTCCTTCGGTGCTGATAAACTCCGTTTTTAGGGTTTATCTTGTGTTGAATTTATAGTATTTTGATAACATTTTCTCACATTTAGCCAATGAATTAGCATGGTTTTGTTATCTCTCCCATATTTGTGCTTGAATGTAAAAACATGCTTTTTAAGCCTTTACTTTGGTAATTTTAATTCATCCTTGATTTCATAAGATGTCTTGATATGTTTGGTAGTAATCTCAGGTTAAAATAGGCTAGGCATGGATCAAAGGAACAAGGAAGGAAGCATGCAAGTAGAGAGAGAAGCACAAAAAGCCAAAGAACTGATCTCGTCCAAGGACGCGCACACGCACAAGGCACTCGCGCGCACATTGCAATATCGACCAGGGACACGTACGCATACTGTGCGCGTCTGCGCTGAAGGCTGCATGTGATTTTTAAAAGAAACTCGTGCCCAGTAATTTCTGGGAAGCTATGGGGCCTAGTGCAACCAACTTTGGCGCCAAAATGCATTAAAAGGACCAAGGATTGAAGGGGAAGGCATCTTTGAAGACTTAGCATCATTTTTACACACATTAGGATTAGTTTAGAAGTAGTTTCTAGAGAGAGAAGCTCTCACTTCTCTCTAGAATTAGGATTAGGTTTAGGTTAATCTCTTTTCTTAGATCTAGGATTAATTCATGCTTTAATTCATTTTTCCTTTATCAATTCTTACTATTCTCTTATTCCTCTCTCTCGTTATGTACTTTAATTCTTGCAATTCTTCATTTTGTGTGGATCTAATGTTGTTCTTTAGTTTTCTTTCAATAATGCAATTTGCGGTAATTCATGATAATTGTGAGTTCCTTGATTGTTGTTGTTAATCTTTTTGCATTCAATTGTAGTTAGAGTTCATTCTTGTTGTGATTTACTATACTTCTCTTTTGTACCTTCCAAGTGTTTGATGAAATTCTTGGGAGAATGTTAGAATAGAATTTTATGTTCTTGGCTTGAGTAGGTAACTTAGGATTTCTTGAGTTACTAGTGTCCAAGTGATTGATAGTTGATAGCCATTGACTCTAGCCTTCGTTAATCCAATTAGTGAAAAAGCTAAGATTTATGGACTTGGATTGATATAACTCACTTGACTTTCCTTTGCTATTAGCTAGAGGATGAGTTAGTGAGATTGATCCTTGCTACTATCATGATTGTGATTAGTGATAATGATATAGGTCCTTGATCATCAAACCTTGCAAAGACCATTTTGTTAATAAAATTTCATTTCCATTTACTTTTCATATTTCTCATCTAAAACCCCAAAATAAACAAGTTCATAACCAATAACAAGAACACTACCCTGCAAGTCCTTTGAGAGACGACCCGAGGTTTAAATACTTCGGTTTATAGATTTTAGGGGTTTGTACTTGTGACAAACAAATTTTTGTATGAAAGGATTATTGCTTGGTTTAGAGAATATACTTTACAACGAGATTTCATTAGTGAAATTCTAAACTGTCAAAAATCTTATCATCAAAATGGCGCCATTGCCGGGGATTTGCAATGGTGTTATGTTATTGGTTATTGTACATATGTGAATAGTGTAAATAGTTTGTCTTTTGCTTGTTTCCTAGATTTTGTTAGTTCTATTTTGTTTTTCTCACCATGAATTCTCCCTTTGGCTATGAGTTTGGTCCTAATTGTGCTGTAGGAAATGTGAACTTCAATGATGACCCTCATTTTGGATGGAACCACCAACGATGGGAGGAGCCTCAAGGAATTGATCACTCCTATTGGCAACAACCTTTGGACACTTATAGGTATAATTCTCATCCTAATGCATGCCAATTCAATGGCTATGGTGACTCTTTTTATGATAATCAACCACCACCATATGCCTATAAATCTTACCTCAACATGATGCTCAACCATACTCACAAGCCTCTCCATACCAAGCACTTTCCTATGATCCATATCCACCATATGACCAATCACTCATATCACATTCTTATGACCATCATGAGCAAGGACCTTTAGAACCACCACAACCCTATCAAGATTACTATCAAGAACCACCTCAATGCACATCTTCTCCACAATTTTACCAAGAGGAACCACCTTCCTACCATGAACCCTTTCTCCAAAATAATGAACCTTCCTACTCGCCCCAAGCCCCAATAGACAATTCTCTCACTTTGTTACTTCAAGGACAAGAAGCCATGAAGCAGGATACACTTGAGTTTGTAACCAACTTGACCAAGGTGGTGCACGCTTTAGCCCACCAATGTTTGAATAGTCAAGTTGTTTCTGTAACCCCATGTGAAAAGCCAAAGGAAGAACAAAGCATGGAAAAGATATCGGATAATCCGGTGAAAAAGGAAGAATCGGTAGTATTAATAGAGTAATTGGAGAAGCCTATGGTTATTAAAACAAAGGAGGAAGTGGTCCAAGATTTAAGAGATGCGGAACTACCATGTGAATCTCGATAACCTCCGGAGCATACCAAGAATGAAGAACACGAGAAGGTTGATCAAGAAATAGATTCAATCATGGAGGAATTTCTATCTACAATTGAATTTCTTCCTAATGGACATGAAGTTGAAACCATAGAAGAGTGTGCACAACCCCCTAAGGAAGAAGAAAATGGCATGGTGTATATTGAAATTGAAGAATATGAAGAGGTTGGTCAAGAAATGGATTTATTCATCAATGAATTCCTATCCAAAATTGAACCACCTCCCATTGAGTAAGAAATCAAGATTCTTGAAGACAACACCAAGCTAAATGACAAAGGGGAAGAGGTTGAAGTTGAAGAAATGTGTCAAGAGGTGAAAATACCCAAAGAAGAGCATAAAGAAGTAAGCCTTGCATTGTCTAAGTGTGGGGAAGTCACCCTTCCCAAATCACCATCCAACACAACATTCAAGTGGGTAAAATTCTTATCCCTAAGCTTTACTTTCTCATTTGAATATGGTTTAATTGAAACAAATGGCCAACTGGTGCGCGAAATTGTGAACAATACTTTTCACAACTCTCATAATCCCCGGTCATGAACCCCAAAAACTTGGTGGCTCAATACCATGGCATTACACAACTTCGCACAACTAACCAGCAAGTGCACTGGGTCGTCCAAGTAATAAACCTTACGCGAGTAAGGGTCGATCCCACGGAGATTGTTAGTATGAAGCAAGCTATGGTCATCCTGTAAATCTTAGTCAGGCAAACTCAAATGGATATGGTGATGAACGAAATAAACATAAAGGTAAAGATAGAGGTACTTATGTAATTCATTGGTAGGAACTTCAGATAAGCGCATGAAGATGCCTTCCCTTCCGTCTCTCTGCTTTCCTACTGTCTTCATCCAATCCTTCTTACTCCTTCTTCAGATAAGCGCATGAAGATGCCTTCCCTTCCGTCTCTCTGCTTTCCTACTGTCTTCATCCAATCCTTCTTATTCCTTTCCATGGCAAGCTTGTGTAGGGTTTCACCGTTGTCAATGGCTACCTCCCATCCTCTCAGTGATTACGTTGCCTATGCTCTGTCACAGCATGGATAATCATCTGTCGGTTCTCGGTCAGGCCGGAATAGAATCCAACGATTCTTTTGTGTCTGTCACTAATGCCCCGCCTGCTAGGAGTTTGAAGCACGTCACAGTCATTCAATCATTGAATCCTACTTAGAATACCATAGACAAGGTTAGACCTTCCGGATTCTCTTGAATGCCGCCATCAGTTCTTGCCTATACCACGAAGACTCTAATCTCACGGAATGGTTGGCTCGTTTGTCAGGCGAGCACTCGGTTGTCAGGCGATCAACCATGCATTGTGCAATCAGGAATCCAAGAGATATTCACCCAATCGAAGGTAGAATGGAGGTGGTTGTCAGTCACATGTTCATAGGTGAGAATGATGATGAGTGTCACGGATCATCACATTCATCAAGTTGAAGAACAAGTGATATCTTAGAACAAGAACAAGCGGAATTGAATGGAAGAACAATAGTAATTGCATTAATACTCGAGGTACAGCAGAGCTCCACACCTTAATCTATGGTGTGTAGAAACTCCACCGTTGAAAATACATAAGAACAAGGT
>NC_029775.3:51925963-51957659 GCF_000817695.3 Arachis duranensis | reverse complement strand
GACTATCATATATTGCTGGAAAGCCCAGGATGTCTACTTTCCAACGCCGTTGAGAGCGCGCCAATTGGGCTTCTGTAGCTCCAGAAAATCCACTTCGAGTGCAGGGAGGTCAGAATCCAACAGCATCTGCAGTCCTTTTTGGTCTCTGAATCAGATTTTTGCTCAGGTCCCTCAATTTCAGCCAGAAAATACCTGAAATCACAAAAAAACACACAAACTCATAGTAAAGTCCAGAAAATTGAATTTTAACTAAAAACTAATAAAAATATACTAAAAACTAACTAGATCATACCAAAAACATACTAAAAACAATGCCAAAAAGCGTACAAATTATCCGCTCATCACCAACTTAGAGCTCTTTGTGGAATTAAAAGTAAGAACGAGTTGTGTAGTGGTTGGAAATTCGGTATAAAGCTCACTAAGGTCAAAGCTTTAAGATATAGGAATTATGATGGGACAAGAACCTCTTTGTATGGGTCTAGAAGGAAGAATTTGTGGACTAAAGAGAATTCTATGTATCAACCGCCCTTATGTCAACCACCCGTACGGAGAAATCATGAAACTCAACTCACGGATATGTGTGAAGATATGATATGGGATCCCGGTTCGCTATGTGAAGACCAACTATGGGGACTCATATCTTGGGTTGAAATTCACCCAAGATTAGTGAAGATGGTTGGAAATTCTATCAACCAATTGAGAAGCAAAGATCCTTGGAGATTCAAGGATGAGTACAAGCACAAGCCACCATGACAATAAGCTCATCAAAAGGTCCAACTTAAGGACTTTAACTAAAAGTGCTAGGTGGGAGACACCCCACCATGGTAAACTCTTTCCAATCTCTTTTAATCTTGTTTAATAAGTGGTTTGAGTTGCCATTGTAGGTAGATCTTCAATTCATATAGATTTGTTTGTATAAATTAATTGTTAGCATAGTCACATGTATGTTGTGTTTAGTAGTAGATGAATAAAATCAAATTGCATTTTTGTGAATTGTATGATATTTGATTGAATAAAAGTCGTAGGTATCATAGGGAACCCCTGGGCATATTTTTCTGCTTATTGAAAAAAAAAACAGGGGGAGGACGCACGCGCACGTTGTACGCACATGCGTCCATGAGCAGATGCACCACCATACATTTTTCAGAGAGTTGAGCCTCTCTTGGGTGAACATTGTGCCTTTAGCCTAACTCATCCTATGCGGTCGCGGTCGCGCACAATGTGCGTCCGCACCCATACATCACTAAGGGAAAGCACGCGGACGCGCACTTGCCACGTACGCGTCTTTAGGCTGATGCCACCATCCAACACATGCCACCCGAGAGTTAGACTTGCGCTGGGCCAACACCAAGCCCCTGGCCCAAAACCCATCACGCGGACGCGCACTTCACACCTCTGCACCCATGAGTCTATAAGAGAATCGACGCGCGCGCATCTGCCGCGTCCGCGCCGATCTGGTGATGCAACTTCTAAGCCATAATCTAGAGAGTTACGCCTGCCCTGGGCCAACCTTAGGCCTCCAGCCCAACCTCAAGCACACGTGCGTGCACCATACGTGCACGCACTTTTTCCAATTATCGCCTAGCACGCGTAAGCGCACAAGGTGCGCACGCGTCGGTTCCCATATTCATCAATGCACGCGGACGCACCATTTGCACACTCGCGTCTATTTGAAAATAGAATAACCCTAGCACGCGAGGAACGCTGCGCCAGTCGCGCACTTCACCTCTTTTCTTCTCTTCCCTTCTTCTCCCTTCTTTCTCCTTTCCTGCCACGCCCCGACCACAACGCCGACACGCCAGCATCGTCGCCGACCGCCACACCATCACCCTCATCTCACCCTTCTCTCTCACTCACTCTCTCTCTCACCCATGGCCTATCTCCCTCTCACTGCCGCAATCGGCAACCACTGGTGCTCCTCCGCCGCTGTGAATCTCTACCGTCACCATCTGGGCGACATCTCTCTCAACCTCTGCCCCGTTACTTACCCCTATTTCTGATTCTGTCCAACCTCCAGGTTACCTGCTTCCCCCTCAACTCTGATTTCTTGTTTCTTCATTTTACTCTTAGTTACTATTAGTCTTAGTTAATTAGGATTTGATTTTTGCATGTTAGGATAGCTAGATATATCTGCTGTTAGGTAGCTAGGTTCTGGATAGAGGATTCTAGGCCTGATAATTGCTCCATTTGTGTTCATTTTTTGTTTATTTACTTGTCTGCTGAATGATGATTTTGAGCTGCTCTATATTCATACTAGTGCTACATCACTGCTGCTGTGTTTAATGGATGCGGTAATCATATTAATTGTGCTATGTTTGCTATCCGGGAACGTCCAATTTTAAGCTGAAATGCTGCCCAATTTTCGTAAAACTATTTCACTTTTTAATCCTTGATCTTGGAATTAAACTTGGCACTCACAACTTAACCTTTTTCTAACTCACTCCAAGTTCAATACCTGGGATTTTTGGGCCAGCATTCCCGCACTTTTTTTTTATTTCCGTGATCATTGCATAATGCTCATCCTTTCACAATAGTTGGTATGCTTTAATTGTGCAACTTCTTTTTAACTCAACCTAATTTTCAACCTCTTATAGTTGCAAAATTGCATTTTAATTGCTTATAACACCAACTATTGGAAGTCACTTTCATGCACTCTCATGATGGCGAACACATTTGTTGTGCACAACTTGCATATCTCTTTTCATTAGGCAATTCTTCACTACACCACTAAGCCTCTACCTTCATTTCCTAACCCTCTAACTTCTTTCACTTACTAACTTCACTTTAATTACACTTAACCGCTTAACCATTCTTTTAGGATATGATTGATGAATATGCCTATTCTTTGAACGTGTGTTACATTGATTGAAATGTTGAATTCTTGGTTTCTAGCTATGTTTTCTGTGCCTACTTGCTATCCAAATTTTCATATTTTAATTCACATCATGATTGCTTGTCATTCATCTTACATCTTGAACTTGCTTCTACTTGCTATTTGCCTACTTGCTTAATTGCTTATTATACTTTTCAGGATGTCCGACAAAAGAAAAGGGAAAGCATCATCTTCCAAAAAGAGGAAATAAACACCAGATCCTACTTTTGCCTCACTTCTAGCTTATGCTCAAAACCCTCTAAATGACATAGGCAAAGCAAACCAATTACTACGAGCTCAGGATACGGTCAAATTTCCCAATCTCTATTGTGAACTCAGATTCCCAACCTACAATTCAAAGAATCTGAATATTGAGAAGAAGCTAGTTATCCCATCGGATTTGACCGACATCATCCACCAACGCATCGACCGGATGGGTTTAGCTTTTGTGGATAGAGAGTTGAGCCAGGTGAACCGGTCTTGGGTGCAAGAATTTTACTGCAATTTCTTCTACCACACCCTTGACTCAGTACTTGTTAGAGGGATTGAGATACCTATCACAGAGCAGGCCATTGAGAATGCCCTTACCTGCCGGCCTAAGACCGGTGACACTGATGCCTTCCTACAGCCTGAGATAGAGCTTCACTGCATGACCTTCAATTTTGATGCACTGAGAGCAGTGGTAGCCACTCCGGATGCCCCTTTGGTTATGGATGCTGATAACACGGCACCAAAGGGGATGCACTTCAGTTATTTGAGCCGAGAGGCCAAGACTTCGCAGCAGATCTTCGCTCACTACGTCATGCCTACTACCCACTTTACCGAGATCCCGATTGCTATGTTGATCTTGATCAACTGTGTACTAGAGAGGAAAGAGGTTTATTACCCCCAGCTGATCAGGTGATTTATGTGGAGAGCCCATATCCGAGGCATCTTTCCTTTCCCGGTTATGTTCACTCAGATGATTCAGAGAACTGGAGTTCTGTGGCACCAAGATGATGTGTCACCACCCCCACCGCTCCTTACGAAGGAGCCAGTTACTATTCCATGGGGATCTTGGGTGCACGAGAAGCCTGCCTCCCGACGCCGATCTCGAGCTAGAGCAGCAGTTGAGGAAGCTGGACCCTCTTCATCATCAGCCCCTGCAGGAGCATCTACTTCAGCCGCAACACTTCCTTTACCACCACCAGCACCTCAGCCGACTTACTTACTGGTTCAGCGTCTCTTCCGGTTCATGGATCGCAGCAAGTGCCAGAACATGCGTCGACTGGATCGGATTGATCAAATATTTGTGGCCCAGGGCCTTGAGCTACCCCCTCTACCAGAGTCCTCCGGCTCAGATGAGGAGACCCTTGAGGAGGAGCATGCCGATTTACACGATGAGAGTACTCATGAGGAGGAGCCGGTTCACATGGAGATACCACCTCAGACTCAGGAGACTCAGCCTCAGCCGGTACCACAGCCTCAGCCAGAGCCAGCGCATACCGGTGTACCTATCCCTGATCCTCAGGATTAGCATCGAGGACGATGCTTGATCATAAGTGTGGGGAGGTTGCCAGTGGCACCATTAGAGGACCAGTGAACATTTTGGCTATTTCCTAGTTATGCTACCTAGCTATCTTATTTTGTGCAATTTTGTATATATTTGTCATTTTGGATATTTCAGATACTTTTGCCTTAGTAGTTGCATACCTTATCATTTTAGTTGGGTTTTTCTTTATATACTTTTGCATATTTTTCTTTTAGTTTGTGGTTGTGATTAAAAACTATTTTGGAATTGTTAAAACCTAGTTAGCCGTTTTTGCATAAAAAAATTGTTTTGATTGAAAAAAAAAAGGAAAGGATAAACTAAAGAATTTTTAGAATTTCTCAGTCACAACAATGCTTAGTCAAATATTGAGATTTTCCAAGGAATTTAACTATAGGACACCACCCCTGATTGGAAAAATTTTGTGTAACTTGCTGAATTCTATATTTTGTGAAGCATGTTTTGAGCTAAGAACACAAAGCAAGTGAGTTTTGAGCCTATTGATGTGGTTACATTTTATAACCACTTATTTCCCTTCTTGTGTGCAATTATTTTCTTTCTATGATTGTGATCCTAGATTTGCTTGATTCTATATGTCTATTTATCCTTTGTATTCATGCATTTATATGATTGAGGCCATTATTTCATTAGCTCACTTAACCAAAAGAAAGAAAATCCAGGCCTAAGCGGCTAAATCAAGCTGTCCCTAACCATGTGCTTGTGTCATGAAGGTCCAAGTGAAAAGCTTGAGACTGAGTGGTTAAAGTCGTGATCCAAAGCAAAAAGAGTGTGCTCAAGAATCAACATACTTAACTAGGAAAGTCAATAACACTATCCGAAATTCTAATTTTCTAGAGAAGCCAATCATTCTAAACTTCAAAGGAAAAAGTGAGATGCCAAAACTGTTTAGAAGCAAAAAGCTACAAGTCCCGCTCATCTAATTAGAATTAATATTCATTGATATTTTGGAATTTATAGTATATTCTCTTCTTTTTATCCTATTTGATTTTCAGTTGCTTGGGGACAAGCAACAATTTAAGTTTGGTGTTGTGATGAGCGGATAATTTATATGCTTTTTGGCATTGTTTTTAGGTAGTTTTTAGTAAGTTCAAGCTAATTTTAGGGATGTTTTCATTAGCTTTTATGTTAAATTCACATTTCTGGACTTTTACTACAAGTTTGTGTGTTTTTCTGTGATTTCAGGTAATTTCTGGCTGAAATTGAGGGACTTGAGCAAAACTCTGATAGGAGGCTGACAAAGGACTGCTGATGTTGTTGGAATCTGACCTCCCTGCACTCGAAATAAATTTTCTGGAGCTACAAAACTCCAAATGGCGCACTCTCAACGGCGTTGGAAAGTAGACATCCAGAGCTTTCCAGCAATATATAATAATCCATACTTTATTCGGGAATTGACGACGTAAACTGGCGTTCAACGCCAGTTCCATGTTGCTGTCTGGAGTAAAACGCCAGAAACACGTCACGACCCGGAGTTGAACGCCCAAAACACGTTACAACTTGGCGTTCAACTCCAAAAGAAGCTTCAGCTCGTGGATAGATCAAGCTCAGCCCAAACACACACCAAGTGGGCCTCGGAAGTGGATTTACGCATCAATTACTTACTCATGTAAACCCTAGTAGCTAGTCTAGTATAAATAGGATAATTTACTATTGTATTAGACATCTTTGGTCTCAGTTTTATTTTATTCTTCATCTGAGGAGACTATTGATCACGTTTTGGGGTGCTGGCCATTCGGCCATGCCTGAACCTTTCACTTATGTATTTTCAACGGTGGAGTTTCTACACACCATAGATTAAGGGTGTGGAGCTCTGCTGTACCTCAAATTTTAATGCAATTACTACTATTTCCTATTCAGTTCTCTTTATTCCTATTCTAAGATATTCGTTGCACTTCAACTTGATGAATGTGATGAACCGTGACACTCATCATCATTCTCACTTATGAACACGCGTGATTAACAACCACTTCCGTTCTACCTTAGGCCGGGCGCGTATCTCTTAGATTCCTTAAACAGAATCTTCGTGGTATAAGCTAGATTGATGGCGGCATTCATGAGAATCCGGAAAGTTTAAACCTTGTCTGTGGTATTCCGAGTAGGATTCTGGGATTGAATGACTATGACGAGCTTCAAACTCCTGAAGGCTGGGCGTTAGTGACAGACGCAAAAGAATCAAGGAATTCTATTCCAACCTGATTGAGAACCGACAGATGATTAGCCGTGCTGTGACAGAGCATTTGGACCTTTTTCACTGAGAGGATGGGATGTAGCCATTGACAACGGTGATGCCCTACATACAGCTTGCCATAGGAAGGAATGAAAGAACTGGAAGGAAGAAGTATGAAAGTAGAAAAAGAAAGGGCACAGTATCTCCATACGCCTATCTGAAATTTCCACCATTAATTTACATAAGTATTTCTATCCTATTTTAATTATCTTTATTTTCTGTTTATTATTTATTATTATTCGAAAATCCATAATCAATTATTATCCGCCTGACTGAGATTTACAAGATGACCATAGCTTGCTTCATACCAACACATAGCAAAGAGCCATTATAATTATTCCATACAACAACAAAGAATACAACATTGATGATCACAATTTTGTCCACATATAGCTTTCAGAAAGATCAAGATCCATTCACCAAGAAAATTATGAAGACCAAAATCCCAAAAGATTTCAAACTTCCGGATATGACTCTATATGACGGCACCTCGGACCCCAACCACCATCTCAGCAACTTCAGAAGTAGAATGTACCTCACTGACACCTCAGATGCAATTCGCTGCAAAGCCTTTCCAACAACTCCTACCAAGACAGCCATTAGATGGTTCGACAACCTACCTCCAAAATCCATCTCGAGTTTCGACGACCTGGCCAAAAAGTTTCTGGCCCGATTTTCCATACAAAAGGACAAAGCTAAACACGCACCCAGCCTACTAGGGATCAAGTAAGGAGATCGGGAGAGTCTTCGCAACTACATGGAAAGATTCAACAAAACATGCATGGATATACAAAGTCTACCAGCAGAAGCTGCCATCATGGGTCTCATAAATGGCCTGCGAGAAGGACCATTTAGCCAATCTATATCAAAGAGATACCCGACATCCCCAGACAAAGTACAAGAACGGGCGCAGAAGTACATCAACATGGAGGAGAATTCTCGACTTGGAGAAGCCTCGAGGTTCGGTTCTGCCTACCGAGATAAAGATAAAGAAACCAGGAAAAAAGAAGATCGCTCTGGAGAGAAATCAAAAAATATCATAACTACACCCCTCTTAGGGTATCCTTGGTAGATATTTACAAAGAAGTCTGCCATACGGAAAAAATACCCCCAGCTCGGCCACTTAAAGGCAAAAGGGGAGGAGGAAATTGGAACGAATATTGTGAGTACCATCGAGTCTGAGGACATTCCACCAACGAATGATTTGACTTGAAAAACGTCATAGAAAAATTAGTTAGGGAAGGAAAACTAGATCGGTTCCTGGCCAACCGGGACAAAGAACCAAGAAAGAGAAAGAGGAATGAAGATGTCGGACGATCTGAACGATCACCCCGCACACCGGAAAGACATATCCACGTGATACACGGTGGATTTGTTGGAGGAGGAATCTCCAAATCATCCCGCAAGCGACACCTCAAAGAAGTGTATCATGTCGAATGCAAGAAAGAGGTGCCAGACATTCCAACAATCACGTTTACTAAAGAAGATGCATCCGGAATCATCTCAGGACACGACGACCCCATGGTCGTCAAAATCATATTGGCAAACGCCAACCTCCATTGCATATTAATTGACCAAGGAAGCTCCGCCGACATCTTATTCAAAACTACCTTCGACAAACTCGGTTTAGAAGAAAAAGAGCTAAGAGCATACCCAAACAGCCTGTTCGGACTTGGGGATACCCCAGTACAGCCACTGGGATACGTGTCGTTACATACAACCTTCGGAAAGGGGAACCAATCCAGAACACTTAAGATAGATTATATCGTGGTCGATGTAAGCTCAGCCTACAATGCCTTAATAGGTCGGACAACGTTAAATCAACTCGGAGCAATAGTTTCAACTCCACATCTATGTATGAAATTCCCAACTACAGAAGGAATAGCTACAATAAAAGCAGATCAAAAGATGGCGCGTCGCTGTTATAATAAAAGTCTAAATCTCCGAGGCGAAGGTGGAAAGTTCTATACGATTGAACTCGGTGGAGATCAGAGACCAGAAGAACTCCTTCCACGACCCGAAGGAGAAATAGAAAGAGTCCAGATCGGAGATACCTCAGACAAAACAACTAATATTGGCATGATCCTGAAAGGAGACGTAAAAGAATCGATAATACGGTCTCTACAAAATAATGTTGATCTCTTCGCATGGAAAGCTGTCGACATGCCGAGCATAGATCCGGAACTAATGAGCCACAAGTTAGCAGTCTACCCGGGATACCGGCCGGTACAACAAAGACGAAGAAAACTCGAGCCAGACCGGTCTCAAGCTGTAGAAGAACAAGTACAGGCACTACTAGAGGCAGGGTTCATAAGAGAAGTTAAATACCCACTATGGCTAGCAAACGTCGTCTTGGTGAAAAAGTCAAATGGGAAGTGGCAAATGTGCACCGACTACACCGACCTCAACAAAGCCTGCCCAAAAGACCCTTATCCGCTCCCAAGCATCGATGCTCTAGTCGATGCCTCATCAGGATATAAGTATCTCTCATTTATGGACGCATACTCAGGCTACAACCAGGTTCCAATGTATCTACTGGATCAAGAAATGACCTCGTTTCTTACACCAAAAGTAAATTATTGCTATATCGTAATGCCTTTCGGCCTTAAGAATGCGGGAGCCACTTATCGAATGCTAATGAATAAAGTCTTTTCAGACCACATCGGAAAAATCATGGAGGTCTATGTGGACGACATGTTGATAAAGACACAAAGTGAAGAAACATTACTAACAGACATGATTCAAGTGTTCAACACCATACGGAAGCACGACATGCGACTTAACTCGGCTAAATGCACCTTCGCAGTAGAGGCAGGAAAATTCCTGGGCTTCATGCTCACACAAAGAGGAATCGAGGCAAATCCGGGTAAATGCCAGGCCATACTCAAGATGAAAAGCCCGACCTGCGTCAAAGAAGTCCAACAACTCAATGGGAGACTGGTGGCCTTGTCCAGATTCCTAGTAGGGTCAGCAATAAGATCCCTCCCCTTCTACGCTACCTTATGGAAGGGAAAAAACTTCGAGTGGACAACGGAATGTGAACAAGCCTTCCGATACTTTAAAGAATTCCTGGGACAGCCCCCCATCCTATCTCGACCACGAAAGGGGGAACCACTCATACTATACCTCGCTGTAGGAAATCGGACAATAGCCTCAGCACTAATTAGAGAAGATGAAGGGGGACAACAACGCATCTACTTCATTAGTAAAGCACTACAGGGGTCAGAGCTGAACTACCAGAAAATAGAGAAGTTCGCATACGCTTTGATACTCACATCCCGACGACTTCGCCCATACTTCCAAGCACACACCATCAAAGTTCAGACCAACAAGCCCATAAAAGGAATACTGTAGAAAACAGATCTAGCAGGAAAAATCCTACAGTGGGCAATCGAGTTGTCCGAGTTCGACCTCCAATACGAGGCACGGACAGCCATCAAATCACAATACTTGGCCGACTTCATTGCAGACTTCACAAACACCACAGAAATCCCCATAGAGTGGAACATATACGTGGACGGTTCCTCAAATAAAGCCGGAAGCGGTGCAGGTGTGATAATCGAAAGCAACCAAGGAACCCAACTTGAGCTTTCCCTGAAATTTGGATTCCCGGCCTCAAACAACCATGCAGAATACGAAGCGTTATTAGCTGGTTTGAAGCTGGCTAGGGAAGTTGGAGCTCAGAAACTCAACATCTACAGTGACTCACAAGTCGTTACCTCAAAATAATGGGAAGCTACCAAGCCAAAGATCCTACCATGAAAACATATTTGGATAAAACCAAAGAACAGCTCGGACAACTTGGAGAATATAGGATCTGTCATATACCCTGCGAGAAAAATGCCCGAGCTGACGCACTCTCAAAGCTAGCTAGCACCAAACCAGGGGGCAACAATAGAACCCTCATCCAGGAAATACTACAAAACCCATCAATATCGAAAGAAGAAAAATCCTAGCCATAACAGGTCGGGATCAAGGATGGATGACCCCCATAATTAACTACCTCAAAACAGAAGCGCTTCCCACAGATGAAAAGGAGGCAAAGAGGTTAAAAATGGAGGCACAGTACTACACTATCATAAATAACATCCTATACAAAAGAAGGATCTCAACACCATTGTTAAAATGCGTCCCGACATCCAATACAAAGGAAGTCTTGGAAGAAGTACACAACGGCATTTGTGGCAACCATCTCGGAGCACAAGCTCTCACTAAAAAAGTGCTCTGGGTAGGATTCTACTGGCCAACTCTACGAAAGGAAGCTACAGAATTTGTAAAGACATGTCCACCATGTCAAAAGCATGCCAACTTTCACATCGCCCCGCCAGAAAAACTCATTAGCGTGACCTCACCCTGGCCATTTGCAAAATGGGGACTCGATCTTCTCGGACCCTTCCCACAGGGATCGGGACAAGTAAAATTCCTCATAGTAGGAGTAGACTATTTCACAAAATGAATCGAGGCAGAACCCCTAGCCAATGCTACTGCTCAAAGAAGCCGGAAATTCCTATATAGGAACATCGTTACAAGGTTTGGGGTCCCATACTCCATCACCACAGACAATGGCACCCAATTCACGGATGCAGGCTTCAAAAAGTTAGTGGCCGACTTGAATATAAACACCAGTTCACCTCCGTTGAACATCCCCAAGCCAATGGACAAGCCGAAGCGGCCAACAAAGTCATATTGGCCGGGTTGAAGCGTAGACTGCAAGAAGTAAAGGGGGCTTGGGCCGAGGAACTTCCACAAGTCCTATGGGCGTATCGGACGACCCCCCATTCTACCACGAACGAATCACCATTCTGACTAGCATACAGAGTGGAGGCAATGATTCCCACAGAGGTCAAAGAAGGGTCTCCCCGAGTAGTCTACTACAATGAGCAAACAAATTCTCAACTCCAAAGAGAAGAGCTCGACCTACTTCCAGAAATCCAAGAAAGAGCTCGGATCAGAGAAGAGGCATTAAAGCGACGAATGGTTTCCAGGTATAATTAGAGGGTAGTGCCAAGAGATTTCGTAGAGAATGATCTCATCTTAATCCGAAATGATATTAGAACAACTCGACCTGGAGAAGGAAAGCTGGCAGCTAATTGGAAAGGACCCTACCGAGTCACAAAAGTACTGGGGAAGGGCTACTACAGATTGTCCGAACTCGAGGGACAAGAACTCCCCAGATCATGGCACGCCTGTAACCTGAGAAGGTACTATAGTTAGATAAAAGTCTCATCATAAGACGCAGTCTTTTTCCTAAAAGGTTTTTTAATGAGGCGTCAAGATTGAGATTTAATCCGACTTAAGGGTATAAAAAACTCCCGCCTGTATATATTTGCACTTTCTTTAAATAAAAATACATTTCAGATATTCTACAAATGCTCAAGACGCATTAATCTAAAGCATTCATCGTCCGATTATAAAGCAACAGATCGAACAAGAAGTGCAGAACATATTCACTATACGATCTTGACAGGAATAATCGACCGACAAAGGTGAAAATGCGATTCACCCAAAGGTCGATTAAACCAGGACAGAAACCACAATCTACAAATCGGCAAAAGATGAACACAGAATAATGCAAGAAGTTATCGAAAGTGATCTCGAAAAAGAACCTGACGAGGTCTTATGGATTGCTATATAATAACTTAAAAAAAGAGATTGGCCGAATATTAAAAAATCGGATCAAACTAGTCCAAGTTATCAGCAAATCCTTGGAAAGAGGTCTGGCCAACCCTATTAAAGAGGAATTGCTATAACTTAGAAGAGATCGACCTAACGAAGTCGGTTTCCTACAAAACAAGTTGTAAAAGTAATCCCTGAAAGAGACCTGCCAAAGGTCCAAAAAAGAGGATTACAAAAACAACTTAGAAGAGATCAACCTAACGAAGTCGGTTTCCTACAAAACAAGTTGTAAAAGTAATCCCTGAAAGAGACCTACCAAAGGTCCAAAAAAGAGGATTACAAAAACAACTTAGAAGAGATCGACCTAACGAAGTCGGTTTCCTACAAAACAAGTTGTAAAAGTAATCCCTGAAAGAGACCTGCCAAAGGTCCAAGAAAGAAGGTTACAAAAACAACTTAGAAGAGATCGACCTAACAAAGTTGGTCTCCTACAAAGATAAGTTATAAAAGTAATCCCTTAAAGAGACCTGGTAAAGGCCCAGAAAAGGGGATTACAAAAATAACTTAGAAGGAGACCAACATAAAGAAATCGGTCATAAGGCGCTAAAAACACAAAACAAAAGCGAGGAAACCGAAAAACAAGTTGGACCCCCCACAAGTCACGACCTCAAAAGGATCCAAGCTACAAACAAAAACACGAAAGCAATCTAAAGAGGCCAAGCAGCAAGATTCCGACAGACACCCTGCTAGATCACAATGAAAGCATAGTATGATAAAGCTTCAAAGAGGCCACCGAAATCAGCCTCAGAGAAACCATTTTGTTTTCAAAATAAGTTGCTAAAAACAGCAACTAGAGTACCAACAGTCAACAAACCATCATTTACAAAAACAAGTTCAAAAGCCTACAAATCGGAATATTTACACAAATATCCAGAAAAAAGATCAGCTAAGATCAGGAGCCTTCCCGGCAGCATCAGTACGGGGAGATGGAGGGCGAGTCTGAAGGGGCACAGCATCCACGGTTCCATCATCCCGGTTCAGAATCTGGCAATCCGGATCAGATGTAACGGGAGGAACAGAGGAGGTCGACACCTTAAGAGAAGGCACTGGGGGAGGATCAGTCTCATCATCATCCTGGTCATCAGGGACAATCTTACCATCCCTCACGACATTGTCCAGACTGATGAAAGTCATGTCGGCATCAGGAGCAACAACCCGGAACTGCTCCATCAGGTTCTCGGAGGCGGCAGTTACGCTACCCACAAGGTGACCCTGAAGCTCACCATAATTAACCCGAGCAGTTTCCAAATCCTCCCGAAGATGCATCAATTCCCTATAAGCCGAGACATAGCTATCCTTATGTTTCAATGCCATGTCCTCGGCCAGCTTCAAAGATGCAGCCAAGACAATAGAACCGGCCTTCTCACCCTCCAACTCCTTCTCCACCCTGGTCACCTTCACCTCGAGCTCCTCCTTCAAACCCTGAGCCATCTTCACACTACTTTTGGTGATAAAATCCAGATGCTGAAGAAGAGAAACGTCGTCCATAGAAAGCCCACCATAGGGGGCAATTTGCTGGTCAACAAACTCAATAGCATCAAAATCCGGGGCATCCAGGTTGAAGGGCTCGAATGTTTTTTGCTTCTTACTAGGAGGGGCACCAAAAGCTGCAGCAGAAGATTGTGGAGGATCGACCAGACAAACCCGAGGAATAGGAATTGCTTTCCTCGACCCGGGAGAACTAGGTATAGGAGGTTTAACTGGAACATGAGAAGATCCATCTCCGGCCGCCTTGGCCGAAATGTTTAAAGCAGCAGCTGCCTTCTTCGCCTTCTTGTAGGCCTTCATAGAATCATTATTCTTCGACATCTCTAAAAAACACAAAATCAACCACAAAAGACAAGTTACAACATAGGAGAAGAAAAGCTCGGAAAGCAAGTATAAAATAAATCAGACAGTACCCAAAGCAGTTCGAACCAAAGATGGATCACTCAAAAATCTCTTCGTATCCAGATGGGGAGGCTTCCCCCACAAATCTTCAAGAACAACTACAAAGGCCCACTCAACCTCACTAAGCATTTCCCATGTGTAACGTGGCACTCTTACATTCTTTTGCCACTCTAGAGGAAAAGCAGGCTCATCACTTTCATCAAGAAAAAAGGGGCGGACCGGAAAAAAACCTAAGAAGTAGTTCTTGAAGTCCTTAAAGGACTCATCATACATCGCAAACACTTTATGGCCCTGGGCGGACCGGAAAGAAATCCAAGAAGCTTTCTTTTTTGAAGAACCGTCAGGCTTGGCGGAAACAAACAAGTAAAGAAAAAGAGTCTGGGAAGGTGTTACATCTAGTTCACGACAGAGAAGTTGGAAACTTTTAATAAAACCCCAGGAATTAGGGTGAAGCTGGAATGGAGAAATGTTTCAAAAGCAGTAAAAGGAAAAGAAACGTTCAACTGACTAAAAAAGTATTCGTAAGCATAAAAGAAGGGACGCTCTCCCTCAACAGAAGTCAAAAAGTAAACTCTCTCGTCAGAATCAGAGGCAACAAGCTCGTAATCCTCCTCACGGGCATTGTTACCACAAATCCGATGGCGCCTCCTCAGTTATGTGCAAAACTCAGCATCCACAACAGAAACACACAACAAAACAAGGGAGTCCAGCCAATCGGACATCCCCTCGGGAACTCTGGATGACATCTCTACAATATTATTGCGAGAAGACATGAGGCCAACTAATCCTACAAGTAAGAAAAGAAAATGAGGTTACTACAAACATCTCGGACAAAGGAGAAAACAACTCGGTCAATACTTCTCAGGCAATGAAAAGCGAGAAAAGGACAACTCCAATACTCAAACCAAAGTCCAGGGGCATCCTTTGGAGGCAGTCACAAGGCAAGGTTTCTAGAAAAATTGTGTGAAGTCTGCATCCCAGCATTTCTCAAAAAGGAATTCAAAACAGCAAACACTTTTCAGCAAAAAACACAAGAAAATCATTACAGCAAAAAGCACGCCAAGCAGAGACCATTAAAAGATGCAACCTTTTTTAAAAGCAGACAAAAGCAACCTTCAAATAAACGAGGAACAGACACGGACAAGCAGTATCAAGAAACAGAAACAACAAAACATGCAAAGCCCTAAAGGCACCCAGCAAAGGCGAAAAGGATCATGCAGAAGATAGAGAAACTCTCAAAAAGCACATTTCAAAAAATCTAGGGATCAAGGAAAACAGAAAGATCCAAACTTTGCTAAAAAGAGAGGATCAAGACCAAAACCTCATCACAAAACCAAAATCAAAGAGAAAGCATGAAAGGGGACTAACCTGAAGACAGAAGAAACTTTGAAAAGGGCAGAAACGAGAATTGTTTTCATCTTTCTTTCTTCTGTAAATTGTTCTCTATTGGATCAAGGAAGGACTTGAGATGTAGACTTGTTTTCTAGTCTCATTGAGCCCCTGAGATCTTCAATTTCTCATTGAGATTTTGAAATTGAGCCAAGCTGCTCTCTGTTTTGATTTTAAAGTGATTTTCCAAATCTATTTGAATCTGCTGCATCTTTTACTTCTCTGTTTGATTGCTATTTACACTTCCGTGTTTGATTTCCTGAATCCCAGCACCCAATTTTCTTTATTCTTCTTACAATTTAAATTTCCAGTTGCTTGATCTATTGTTTTCTTTAATTTCCAGCACCCACTCCCATTTACATTTCATGCAATTTACCGTTCTTGTCATTTAAGATTTTGCCAATTTACATTCCTTGCTCTTTACTTTTCTTGTCATTTACTTTCTGCAATTTAAATTCCATGTAAATTTACATTCTGTTGCTCAACTTCACACAATTCATTCAATGTTAGCTTGACTAAACTAATCACCCACTAAAGTTGCTTGATCCATCAATCCCTGTGGGATCGACCTCACTCTAAGTGAGTTATTACTACTTGATGCGACCCGGTACACTTGCCGGTGAGTTTAGGTGTTGGAAATCCGTTTCCAACCCATCAATCTCCTTCATGCTACGTTCTTCATTAGATTGTCCACATGAAGCCATGGGGGTTCCTTGAGTGTCCGAACGTCGGGAAGGTAATCGATTTTTGCTTGCTCCAGTTGGTGAAGAGTTGCATGAAAATTTTTCACTGTTTCCTTGAGACGATCCTTTGATTCTTGTTGCGCTCGGCTATCATAAGTAGGATCATAGTGCTCTTGGATTGATAGATATGGACATGGTGTATATTGAGGTGGTGGTTCTAAGTATGGCTCATAAGGTAGTTGGTATGGTGGATATGGGTTAGCGTCATATGGAGTTGAATGGTGGTAAGTGGCTTGTGAGTATGGTGGTTCAAAGCTATGTTGAGGAGGTGGTTCATAGGCATATGATGGGGCTTGTTGGTAACCATAAGGGGGTCCATCATATCTATCATCTTAGTATGCACCTCAGAATGGCTCTTGACCATAGTGATTTGGTGGGTGTTGGTTGTCACAAAAGGGTCCACCATAACTATTGTCTTGACATGCATTCTAGAATGGTCGTGGTCCATGGTATCTTGGAGGGTGTTGTTGCCTAAAGGGTTGATCAGATCCTCGTGGCTCCGTCCATCTTTGATTGTTTTGACCTTGGTGCATGTTCCTGTTATAGCTTTTATTCCTATCAACACTATTAGAACCAAACTCAAAGCAATAGGGGTAAGAACTCATAGTAACTAATAAAAATTAAAAACAAAAACAAAAATAATTAAACAAGAAAAAGAAAATATTTATAGTAACCAATAATAAGGCACATGTTTGCAATTCCCCGGCAACGGCGCCATTTTGACGAGTGGATTTTCTATCAGTAAAGAATTTAATAAAAGTAATCGCATTATAAGTATAGTTTCTAAACCAAAAGAGAATTCTTTCGTACAAAAGTTTTGTTTGTCACTTAAGCAAATCCAATAAAATTGATAACCGAAGTATTTAAACCTCGGGTCGTCTTCTCAAGGAATTGCAGGGAAATATGATTTATTATTGGTTATGGAAAAAGTATCTTTGATTTGGGTTTTTGAAATAGGGAACAGGTAATTTAAATGGCAAGGAAAATAAATTAATAATTAGAAAAGCTCTTGGCAAGGTATGAGAATTGGAAGTCCTATCCTAGTTATCCTTATCAATTGTGATGAGAATTGACTTTTGCTCCCACTTGGTCAACCTCTAACTATGAAGGTAGGTTAAGTGGATAAATATATTTAATTCCTCAAGTCCTAGTCTTTCCCTTGGAAAGGCTAGAGTTAGTGGAATCAAAATTAATTAGCAAGGAATTCTAATTTTCGGTCAACACCTCAAGGTTGATAACTCAAGCGTCACCAATTACTTAACCAAAGCCAAAAGGGAAAATTCTAAATTAAATTGAAAACATCATAAATAGAATAAAGCAATCATAAATCTAAAATACCTCAAACTATGTTTAAACATAAATTCAAATCTAACATGGAA
Source organism: Arachis duranensis (assembly GCF_000817695.3). Classification (NCBI taxonomy): domain Eukaryota; kingdom Viridiplantae; phylum Streptophyta; class Magnoliopsida; order Fabales; family Fabaceae; genus Arachis; species Arachis duranensis. Next base: position 51,939,934 of record NC_029775.3, on the reverse strand, counting down.
AGGTTCATAAGCTAAATTGAAAAGATAAATATCAATGAAAGTAATAAAATAAAAGTAGAAAATAAATTAAAAAGATTCCCCACTTTATAGCCTCTAATCTGTGCTTCTGGACTTGGATCTGGGCCAAAAGATGGTTCAGAAATCGCTAGGAGCGTTTTCTGCAATTTCTGCTCGTGGCGTCTGTCACGCGTATGCGTGGGTCACGCGTTCGCGTCATCTAGAGTTTTGCTCTTCCGTGCATCTACGTCAGTCACGCGTCTGCGTTAGTTGTGTTTCACGCGAGTCACGCGTGTGCATCGTTCACGCGTGCGCGTCGTTTGTGTTTTGCGCTAAGCACGCGTCTGCGTCGTCCATGCATTCCCGTCGCTGCCAATTCTTCAAAAACTCCATTTTGTGCGTTCCTTCCATTTTTGTATCTTTTCTTTCCATTCTCTAAGCCATTCCTGCCCTATAAAGCCTGAAAGTACTCAACACACAAATCACGACATCGAATGGTAATAAAGAATAATTAAATTTAATATTTTTTAAAGCATAGGAAACATGTTTTCACATATATCATAAAATGAGGAAGGAATAGTAAAACCATACAATTTACATGAATAAGTGGGTGAAGATTTGATAAAAACACTCAATTTAAGCACATGATGACTCATAAAATAGGGGTTTATCAACTCTCTTTTTGGATTCTCTTTTGTATTGCTTGGGAAAATGCTTGGAGGAGTTTCAGTAACCCTTTTACTCAGCTGACCCACTTGTGCCTCCAAGTATTTGATGGAGGACCTTGTTTCATTCATGAAACTGAGAGTGGCCTTAGATAGATCAGAGACTATATTTTCTAAGCTAGATGGATTCTTCTCAGAATTCTCTGTCTGTTGCTAAGAGGATGATGGAAAAGGTTTGCTATTGCTAAACCTGTTTCTTCCACTATTATTATTGTTAAAGCCTTGTTGAGGCTTTTGTTGATCCTTCCATGAGAAATTTGGATGATTTCTCCATCAGGGATTATAGGTGTTTCCATAGGCTTCACCCATGTAATTCACCTCTGCCATTGCAGGGTTCTCAGGATCATAAGCTTCTTTTTCAAAAGATGCTTCTTTAGTACTGTTGGATGCATTTTGCAATCATTCAGACTCTGAGAAATCATATTGACTTGTTGAGTCAACATTTTGTTCTGAGCCAATATGGCATTCAGAGCATCAATTTCAAGAACTCCTTTCCTCTAAGGCATCATATTACTCACAGAATTCCTTTTAGAAGTGTACATGAACTGGTTATTTGCAACCATTTCAATGAGTTCCTGAGCTTCTGTTGGCATTTTCTTCAGGTGAATAGATCCACCTGCAAAATGGTCCAATGACATCATAGACAATTCAGATAGACCATCATAGAATATATCTAGGATAGTCCATTCTAAAAGCATGTCAGAAGGACACTTTTTGGTCAGTTGCTTGTATCTTTCCCAAGATTCATGGAGGGATTCACCTTCTTTCTGTCTGAAGGTTTAAACATCTACTCTAAGCTTGCTCAGCTTTTGAGGAGGAAAGAATTTGGCTAAGAAAATCGTGAGCAGCTTATCCCAAGAGTTCAGGTTATCTCTAGGTTAAAAGTCCAACCATATTCTAGCTCTGTCTCTTACAACAAAAGGGAAAAGCATAAGCTTATAGACGTCAGGATCAACTCCATTGGTCTTAACAATATCACAGATCTGCAAGAATTTAGTTAAAAACTGAAAAGGATCTTCTGATGGAAGTCCATAAAACTTGCAATTCTGTTGCTTCAGAGAAACTAATTGAGGCTTTAGCTCAAAATTGTTTGCTCCAATGGCAGGGATTGAGATGCTTCTTCCATGGAAGTTAGAATTTGGTGCAGTGAAGTTACCAAGCATCTTCCTTGCATTGCTATTGGGTTTGGCCATTACTTTTTTTTCGAGATTCTCTGTAAGGTTTTCTCTGGATTGTTGTGCTTTAGCTTCTTTTAGCTTCTTCTTCAGAGTCCATTCAGGTTCAGGGTCAACTTCAACAAGAATATTCTTGTCCTTGCTCCTGCTCATATTAAAAAGAAGAGAACAGAAAGGAAGAGGAATCCTCTATGTCACAGTATAAAGATTCCTTAAGGTGTCAGAGGAAAATAAGAATAGGAGGGTGAGGTAGATGGAGGCGAATTCGAACATATAAGGAATGAGATAGTCCAAATTGCTAGTAGAAGAGAAGTGTTAGTGATTAAATAGAAAGAGATGAGAGAGAGGAAGTTTTCGAAAATTAAATCAAACTTTAAAATAATTAGTTAATTAAAAAGAATTTTGAAAAATGGTTAATGGTTTTCAAAAATAAAAAATGAGAAAGTGATTAAGTGCTTTTGAAAAAAGATAGGAAATAATAAATTTGAAAAGATAAGAAGTTAGAAAAGATTTTTGAAATAAAAAATTTGAAAAGATATGATTTGAAAAAGATTTGATTGAAAAAAAAAGAAAGATATGTTTGAAAAGATATGATTGAAAAATAAATTTTTGAAAAAAAAATTGGTTTTTAAAATTTGATGACTTGACTAACAAGAAATTAAAAGATAGGATTCTAAAATTCAAATATTGGACCTTTCTTAACAAGAAAGTAACAAAACTGAAAGTTTTGAATCACAACATTAATTGTTAGCAAGGATTTTTGAAAATATTGAAAGAAAAATGAAAAAGATTTGAAAAAGATTTGATTTTGAAAAAGATATGATTGATAAGAGAAGATATTAAAAAGATAAGATTTTGAAAAATTAGTTTTAAAATTTGAAAATTTGAAAAAGATTTGAATTGAAAACAAAATCTCCTCTTTGGTGCTATCCTGGCGTTAAATGCCCAGAATGGTATGCATTATGGCATTTAACGCCCAAAATACTACCTCCTTGGGTGTTAAACGCCCAGCCAGGGAATTCCTTCCTCACTGGGCGTTTTGAACACCCAGATTTTTCTCCGTGATTCCTCTGCTGTATGTTCTGAATCTTCAATTCTCTGTATTATTGACTTGAAAAGACATAATTTTGAGAATATTTTTTTTACTTTTTAATGAGGAGAAGGAGAAACAACAAAATAAAACTAATCATGAAAAGTTATAATCAAACAGATAATGCAAGAACACTTTGAATATCAAGATGAACACCAAGAACATATTTTTTGAAAAAAATTTTATGCAAGACACCAAACTTAGAAGTTTGTATACTATGGACACTAATAATTTGAGAATGCACATGAGAAACAACAATGGACACAAAAAAAAAGAGAATTTGAAGATCAGAAAAGGAAAATCATCAAGAACAACTTGAAGATCAATGAAGAACATAAGAACACATTTTCGAAAAATGCACAAAGAATACAAACATGCAATTGACACCAACCTTAAAAATTGACACTAGACTCAAACTAAAAACACAAAATATTTTTTATTTTATGATTTTATAATTTTTTTTGTATTATTTTTTTCGAAAATTATTTTGAAAAAGAAAACAAGAAACTCAAATTTTTTTAATACGAATTCCAAGAATCATGAAATATTAGTCTAAATCTTCAGTCTAAAAAGATTAGACATGGTCAACCAAGCTTCAACAGGACATTACATACAACAGCCAAATTGATGGGAATCAACTAGCTCCTGTGATGATAAAAGCATCATCTGAAACTCTAAAATTCATTCTTAAAAATTTTGAAGAACAAAATAAAAAGAAAAATACCTAATCTGAGCAACAAGATGAACCGCCAGTTGTCCAAACTCGAACAATCCCCGGCAACGGCGCTAAAAACTTGGTGCACGAAATTGTTATCACTAGGCATGGCTCCAAAAACCTGGTGCACAATACCATGATTCACATGTCTCTTCACAACTTCGCACAGCTGACCAGCAAGTGCACTAGGTCGTCGAAGTAATACCTTACGTGAGTAAGGGTCAATCCCACGGAGATTGTCGGCTTGAAGCAAGCTATGGTCATCTTGTAAATCTCAGTCAGGCGGATTCAAATGGTTAAAGGATTTTGATAATTAAAAGATAAATAAACATAGAATAAAGATAGAGATACTTATGTAATTCATTGGTGGAAATTTTAGATAACCGTATGGAGTTGCGTTATTCCTTCTGAATCTCTACTTTCCTACTGTCTTCATTCAATCATTCATACTCCTTTTCCATGGCAAGCTGTATGTTGGGGATCACCGTTGTCAATGGCTACCTCCCGTTCTCTCAGCGAAAATGGTCCTCTACGATTTCTGTATGGCTAATCAACTGTCGGATTTCTCATCTCGGATGAAAAATACCAGGCACATCTACCGCATGGCTAATCAGCTGTCAGTTCTTGATTGTGTCGGAATAAGATCCAATGATCCTTTTGCGTCTGTCACTACGCCCCACAGTCGCGAGTTTGAAGCTCGTCACAGACATCCCTTCCCAGATTCTACTTGAAATACCACAAACAAGGTTTAGACATTCCGGATCTCAGGAATGCTGCCAAATGTTTCTAGCCTATACCACGAAGATTCTAATCTCGGATTCAAATGCCCCATTGTCAGAGGGGAAACGATATGAATCGTTGATTAGAGATCCAAGAGTTATGCATTCAAGCTTGTTTTCATGTAGAACGGAAGTGTTTGTCATGCACGTGTTCATAAGTGAGAATGGTGATGAATGTCACTTGATCAATAAATTCATCATGTTCTTGTGTGCGAATGAATATCTTAGAATAAGAATAAGCTTGAATTGAATAGATAGTACTTTGCATTAGTACTCGAAGAATAGCAGAGCTCCACACCTTAATCTATGTGGTGTAGAAACTCCACCATTGAAAATACATAAGTGATGAAGGTCCAGGCATGGTCGAATGGCCAGCTCCCAAAACATGATCAAGAGATCAAAAGATGATCTAAAGATGAAAATACAATAGTAAAAGATCCTATTTATACTAGACTAGTTACTAGGGTTTACAGAAATAAGTTAATGATGCAGAAATCCACTTCCAGGCCCACTTGGTGTGTGCTTGGACTGAGCATTGAAGCTTTCATGTGTAGATACTTTGTTTGGAGTTAAACGCCAGCTTTTATGCCACTTTGGGAGTTTAACTCCAGCTTTTATCCTGTTTCTGGCGTTTAACGCCAGAATAGGCAGGAAGTTGGTTTTTAAACACCAGTTTGCATCGTCAAAACGCGAGCAAAGTATGGACTATTATATATTTCTGGAAAGCCCAGGATGTCTACTTTTCAACGCAATTGAGAGCGCACCATTTGGGTTTCTATAGCTCCAAAAAATATATTTTGAGTGCAGAGAGGTCAAAATCAAACAGCATCAGCAGTCCTTTTTCAGCCTCTGAATCAGATTTTTGCTCAGGTCCCTCAATTTCAGCCAGAAAATACTTGAAATCACAGAAAAACACACAAACTTATAGTAAAGTCCAGAAATGTGAATTTTGGTTAAAAACTCATAAAAATATTCTAAAAAGTAGCTAGATCCCACTAAAAACTACCTAAAAACAATGCCAAAAAGCGTATAAATTATCCGCTCATTAGAAACTAAATTGGAATAAGATAGAATTCAGAAATTGAAAGGAAATAAAACTAAGACCTAAAACCTAGAGAGAGGAGAGAGCCTCTCTCTAGAAAACTTCATCTAAACCTAAAGTTATGTGAATGATGATAAGTATATGATTGAATGATGCCTTCTCCCTTCAGTCCTTGGTCTTTTTAACCTTTTTCTACCAAAGATATGCTTCAAAACTGGGTCAGAAGCTCTTCTGAAATTGTCAGGTGCGATTTCATTAAAGGAGTCATCACGCGGCATCGGCGCGTACACGTACAGCACGCGTACGCGTCCCTGGACTTGGCTTTTCTTGATTCCTCCACTTTGCATGCTTTCTCTTCACTTCTTTGATCCATTCCTAGACCTTCTCAATATGAAATCACTAACAAACACATCAAGGCATCTAGTGGAATCAAATGGAGATTAGAATTATCAATTTAAGGGCCTAAAAGTATGTTTTCACACTTAAGCATAAATTAGGGGACAATCACAAAACCATGCTATTTCTTTGAGTAAATGTGAGAAAAAGTTGACAAAGTACTCTAAATTCAACACAATATGAACCCTAAAAATGGGGTTTATCAATTGTGTCTAAATTAATGTTGTCAATTGAAAATGTACTTGTGTTGATGTTGAGCAATGTCCCTACAGTCTTTAAGTCAATTGCATTTAGTTTCTTTAGTTTTGAATAAGGAAAATCATGTATGAAATAGAACATGCTTCCATAGTTAGTTTAGGAATTTCAATTAAGTCATGTGCATTTAGTTCTTTAGTTTACCTTTGGCTTCCAAGCTTAGATGTTTAGGCCACTGCACCAATGCTTAGATTTTAGGCTTTGATCTTGAGTTCAATAAAAGAAAATGAAAGAAAATGTTGTGAAAAAGGAGAGTAAAGTCCAATGTTGTAGAATAAAGTCCTAGTGTTTGTGGTGGTGTTTGCTAGCTAAGTTGGTTCATCAATAAGGTACAAGGCTAAGATATCTCTTGAATTATGAGCTTGAAGTGCATTCTAGGAGACTTAGATGAATAATAAGATCCTAAAAAGAGAAAAAGATAATGAAAAAGAAAGAAAAGAGCAAGAAATAAAGTTAGGCACCAATAGTTTGAACCTTGAGGCATGTGTCTGTGGTGTTTCTGTGCAAGGATCTACTTGGATGATTAGGTTCTGAAGAGTGTTTTATCACTCGATAACTTGGGTTAACTAACCCAGGATTATCAACTGAAAGTCCACTATAAAGAGCAACCTTGTCACAACACATTTAGCAACCCAAAGAGGTGCTGGACACCAAGGTCTCAGGAATGAATAACAAACCATATGCCTGTGTTGTGTATGTGCTGAGGAGAGACTTGAGTGAGTAAGCTCGTAGGGGTTTTTCAACACCTAGCACCTTGAATCAACTGGTTCGAGAGTGTTGCCTGAAAGCTTATCATAAAGAGTTGCCTCAACACAGAGCACTTAGCTAAAGAAAGCAATAAGCTCTAAAGAGAAAAAGAAAACAAAAACAAAGCTAGGTTGATGATCAAAGAATAAGAGTCTCATAGATGGAAAGAGAGTAAGTATTTAAGGGCACATTATAGCCTAGAACCAGCAAGAACATGAACCTAAATTGTCATGCATGAAACTCCATAAACCAAGGCTTTGAATTCTTTCAATAAGGACTTGTATCTCTTTGTATTCTCATTCATTCCTCTTATATTCTATCACTTGCTTGAGGACAAGCAAGATTTAAGTTTGGTGTTGTGATGCTAGGGCATCTTGGCTAGTTTCACAAGTGATTTTTAGTATGTTTTAGGTTAGTTTCATGCAATTTCTTAGACAATAAGCAAGTATTTGGTTGAGTATGCATTCATATCTTGATTCAATCAAACATTGTGAATTCTACACATTTTCATGAGAATAAGGCAAGGATTGATTGATGTAATGAGTGGTGCATTATCTCATGATTAGAGCAAGGCTTTGATGCAAATTGTTTGATTGATTTCAGGTAAGAAGAAGCAGAGAAGAGCCACATTAGTACCACTAACGTGGGCGTAATTGGCCTTCCCAAAATGATTGAAGCTTTGGCTTCTTCCTCCATATCCAACACCACAAAGTCTTCTGGGAAGATGAAGTCTCCTACCTTCACCAACAAGTCTTCTACTACTCCATGGGAAAATTTAAATGATTGGTCTACTAATTGAAGTGCTATTTTTGTTGGTTTGGCTTCCTCAATTTTGATTCTCTTCATCATTGCTAAGGACATTAAATTTATGCTAGCTCCCAAATCACATAAGGCTCTTTCCACTGTGATTTTTCCTATAATATAGGGAATTTGGAAGCTCTCAGGATCCTTCAATTTCTGAGGTAGTTTGTGTTGAATGATAGCACTATATTCCTAGGTTAACACCACAATTTCATCATTTCTCCAGCTCCTCTTCTTGGTCATTAACTCCTTCAAAAACATGGCACATAGTGGCATTTGCTCTAGTGCTTCAGCAAAGGAGATGTTGATTTAGAGTCTCTTGAAAACTTCCAAGTATCTGGAGAATTGGTTATCCTTTTCATTCTTCTTCAATGATTGAGGGTAAGGTGCTTTTGGAACATATGGTTTCAGGACTTCTTTTTCTTGGGGTGGGTTGGAGGTAGGTGCTTGTGCTTCTTTGTTGTCACTTAAACTTTCATCCACTTTCTTTCCTTGTGTTTCCCTTGAGGATTCCTTCAATTCCTTCCCACTCCTTAGTGTGATGGTCTTACATTCCTCCCTTGGGTTTGCCATGGTATCACTACAAGAACTGTGGTTAGGGACTTGCTTGGATAGGTATCCAACTTGTACCTCAAGCTTCTTGATGGCAGCTCCCTGGTTTTGCATATTGGATCTCACCTCCTCCTTGAAAGCTCTCATGTCCTTAGATTCCTAGCAAATTTCTCCAAGCAAAGCCTCAATACGGGATAATCTATCTTCAGATGCCTGTGATGGTATGCTAGAATTTGGATGTTGAGGATGGCTATCTTGTGTTTGATATAGAGGTTGGAAAGAAGTGTTATGTGGGGTATGATATGGTCTTTGGTTGGAGTGTTGATAAGTGGAGTTCTTGTAATGGTTGGGGTTTTGAGGTCTATGGTCTTGGTTTTGGTTTTGGTTTTGCTGGTTTGCCCACCCAGAGTTTGGGTGATTCTTCTAACCAAGATTGTAGTTTTTGGAGTGTGGATCATAGGGTTGTCTTGATAAGTTCCTAACATAATTGGCTTGTTCCCAATCACCTCCTTCCTCTGCATTCACCCCTTTTTGAGCTGGTGGTTGAGTATTGACTACCGCAACTTGGTTCCTCTCCATCTGCTTGGTGAGCTATGCTAGTTGATTGGTAATCAACTTGTTTTGAGCTAGCAATGTATCCATATGGCTCAGCTCCATCACTCCTCTATTGGTGCTCCGATCTAAGGCATAGAAGTACCCATTATTAGCCACAGTTTCAATAATATCAATGGCCTCTTCTATGGTCTTTTTGCTATTGAGAGATGCTTCTGAAAAGTGGCCCAGAGCCTTCTCTACTTCTCTAGAAAGGCCTTCATAGAAAATATGCAGCTGCACCCATTTGTTGAACATATCAAGTGGACATCTTCATGTTAGCTCCTTGTATCTTTTCCAAGCTTCATACAAAGTCTTTCCATCTGGCTGCCTGAAGGTTTGCACCTCTGTTCTCAATTTGATTATCCTCTGTGGAGAATAAAACTTTGTTAGAAACTTGTTGACAACATCCTCCCAGGTGGTAAGACTCTCCTTATGAAAGGACTTAAGCCACTTAAATGCTTTGTCCCTAAAAGAAAAGAGGAACAAGAGCAATCTATAGGTGTCAGGATGAACACCATTAGCCTTCATAGTGTCACATATTCTCAAAAATGTGGTTAGATGCTACTTGGGATCCTCCTGTTGATGGATGAAAATCGAATTTCACACAAACTCGCCGACAAGTATATCAGATCGCATCAAGTAGTAATAACTCATTAGAGTGAGGTCGATCCCACAGGGATTGATGGATCAAACAACTTTAGTGAGGTGATTAGTTTAGTCAAGCTAACAGTGGTGAATTGTGTGCAATTGAGGTAGCAGAAAGTAAATTGCAGTGAATTAAAAGTGCAGAATGTAAATCAGCAGAAGCTTAAAGAGCAAGAAAAGTAAATTGCATCAAATGTAAAGGGAATTTGGGTGCAGAGAAATTAAAGAAAGCATTAAATCAGACATCAGAACAATTGCAAAATATTTAAATTGCATGAAAAGTAAACTCAAATCACAGCAAACTCAAATGTAAAGTTGTAGAAAGTAAATTTGCATAAGAGAATTATCAGAAACTGAAATTTCATGAGCCAAATTGAATACTGAAATGTAATAGTGCAGAAAAATAAAAGTGTATCAACTATGCTAAGCTCTCTGGAGTCTCTAATCCTCCAAGAGAGATCTAGAGTCTCTAATCCTCCAGCCTGAGCCTTCTATTCTACGACCACTCCTACTGTGCGCCCCTCTCATTACTGTGAACTAAAGCCTTTTTATAGGCATTCCAAAATTACAAATGAAATTGAAATTGAAAACAAATTACAACTCAAATGAAATTCCTATTCTAATTGTTTGTTGTGCCTTTGAGTGATGTCAATGGGCTTTGCTTGCTTTGGTGTCTCAATGGGCCTGGAATCAGATTTAATTCAGCAAAAATTCACTTCCAGGAGAGCGTTCTCTAAATGAGCACAGCATTCTCTAACGAGCGCTCGCCATGCGTACGCGTCACCTACACGTACGCGTGGGTCTTCAAACATGCCACTTCCACATTGCCGCTCAGCCCACGCTTGCGCGTCCTTCTTCAGGTAAGTCTTACCCACGCATACGCGTCATGCATGTGTACGCGTCGATGGCTATACATCAATTCAAATTTTTGTTTTGCTAAAAAATGCTCACTCTTGCAACATAGCGTTCTCTTTGTAATTGAACGCCCATCACATCCACGCGTACGTGTCATGCATGCGTATGCATGGGTCTTCAAAAATCCTTGCCCGACTCGTAAGCGTTATGTATGCATGCGCGTCGTAGGGTTTTCGCGCCAAGAGTGCTCTCCTTGTTTAAATCATGGGCCACGCTTTTAAAAGCATGGCCTAAGGCTCCAAAGCGTGCTCAAACTTCAAATTGTGTCCAGAATTCTTCATTTGAGCTTATTTTGTGATTTCTGCTTCTTTTCCTTCATCTTTTCACCTATCATCAACCAAACAGATACATCAAAGCCTTGCATAATCATCAAATCTTGCATCATTCATATTATCAACTAAATCTTGCAAGAAATCTAATGAAAATGAATAAAATTACCAATGTTTGATTGAATCAAGACAAGCATGAATTTCTCACTCAAACACTTACTTATTGCCTAAAAATGCATGAAAACCAAGTAAAAAACTAATGAAATAGGCTTGTGAAACTAGCCTAAGATGACTTGTCATCACAATACCAAACTTAAATCTTGCTTATCCCCAAGCAAGCATTTAGCTTGTTATGTTCATCTCTGTTTGTTCTTTGGAAATTGATGCTCAGCACCTCTTTGGGTTACTAAATGCTTTGTCTCAAAGTAGCTCTTGATGGTGGACTTTCGAGAACAAACATTGTCATGAGGGATAGAGGCATTAAGTTGATGCTTGCTCCCAGGTCATAGAGCCCTTTATCAAACATTGTCTCTCCTATAACACAGGGAATGTGGAAACTCCCTGGATCCTTCTTCTTTGTAGGTGGCCCTGTTTGGATAATAGCACTGCACTCCCTGTTCATCTTTATTATCTGTCCACCCTTCAATGAACTCTTCTTGGCCAGTAGCTCCTTTATATACTTGATGTAGGAGGGCATTTGCTGGAGGGCTTTAATGAATGGTATATTTATATCAAGAGATGCAAACATGTCGAGGAACCTTGAATACATTCTCCCTGCTACACCACCCTTAAGCCTTTGGGGGAAGGGTGCATATGGGTTCAGGATCTCCCCTTTCCTTAGCTCTTCCCTGAGTGTGGGTTGGGGTGCATGATTTTCCTTTGGGCTGTCTTGGAGGTGTTCTGTTTGTATATCTACTTCCTCCACACTCTTCTCATTACTTGTGGTGATCATCTTACATTCTTTCCACCTGATCTTCCTTGTTTCTCCTCTTGGATTCTTGTCCGTGTCGCTGGGAAATCCATCAGTGGGTTTGGGAATTTGTTGTGATAGATTCTCTACTTGGGACTCCAGTCTCTTGATGGTTTCCCCTTGGTTTTTGATATTGGCTCACACTTCATCCTTAAATACCTTATTGTCTTGGACTTCTCTACATATGTCTTCAAGTAGAGTCTCAATCTTTGAATGTCTATCCTCGGTTAGTGATGGTGCGGTGAGATTAGGTGGTTGTTGATAGGATCTCTGTGAGGTATGTTGGTAAGTTGCATTGTTGTTGGAATTGTGGTTGTGGCATCTCTGGTCTTGGCCTTGGTCTTGTTGATTCCCCCACCCAAAGTTGCGGTGATTTCTCCATCCAGAATTGTAAGTTTGGGAGTATGGATCATGGATTTGTCTAGGTGAGTTTCCAACGTAGTTGGCTTGTTCCCAGTCATCTTATTCCCCTGCATGTACTCCTTCTTGAGCTGGTGATGAAGTAATGACTGCTGTAACTTGGTTTTCCTCCACCTTCTTGGTAAGATCTGCTAACTGCTTGGTGATTATCTTATTTTGAGCCAGCAATGCATCCATGTGGTTCAGCTCTATTACTCCTCGAGTGTTGCTTCTTTTAGAAGCATAGAAGTAGTCATTCTCAGCTACCGTCTCAATGACATCTATGGCTTCTTCAATGGTTTTCTTCTTGTTTAGAGAGCCCCCTGAGGAATGGTCTACAGCCTTTTTTGACTCATAAGAGAGACCTTCATAGAAAATGTGAAGCTAAACCCATTCATTGAACATGTCTGGTGGGCATCTTCTTGTTAAGTCCTTGAATCTCTCCCATGCCTCATAGAGAGTCTCAGCATCTTGCTGCCTGAAAGTTTTCACCTCAGCTCTCAGACTGTTAATTCTTTGAGGAGGGTAGAATCTTGCCAACAATTTGTTCACCACATCTTCCCAATTTGTTAAGCTCTCCTTTGCGAAGGACTCCAACCACTTGGATGCTTTGTCTCTGAGTGAAAAAGGGAACAAAAGCAGCCTATAGACATCCGAGTGGACCCCATTAGACTTCACAGTATCACATATTCTCAGCAAGGTGGTTAGATGTTGATTGGGGTCTTCTTGGGCACTTCCTCCAAATGAGCAGTTGTTTTAAATAAGGCTGGTGAGATGGGGTTTTAATTCAAAGTTGTTGACATGTATGGTGGGCTTTTGGATGCTACTTCCACAATTTCCTGGATTTGGATTGATGTAAGAGCCTAAAACTCTCCTTCATGATTTGCAGGGTCTTCTTGCCCAGCATGATTTGCAGGGCCTTCTCTAGCATGGTTGTGAGCTTCTCCTTCATGATTGTTTTCCAAATTCTCCTCCATGTTTGTTTCAAAATACTCTTCCTCTTCCTCAGCACCAACAACTCATTTCCCTCTTGCTTCCCTCCTTAATCTCCAGAGGGTCCTTTCCGGTTCTGAATCAAAGGAAGTTGAAGCTCTACTTCTTCTCCCTGTCATACAACTAATAGAGCAAACAACAAGAACTAAAATGAGGAGATTATTCTTGTTAGAGTTATTGTTAGTGTGAGTGGTGAAAATTATCAAACAGTTAGTGATGTGCGGAAAACGATCCAACACAAAACTCACCGGCAAGTGTACCGGGTCGCATCAAGTAATAATAACTCACATGAGTGAGGTCGATCCCACAGGGATTGAAGGATTGAGCAATTTTAGTTTAGTGGTTGATTTAGTCAAGCGAATTAAGTTTTGGTTGAGTGGGTTGTATTTAACAGAAGCTAAATTGCTTGGAATGTAAAGGGAGAGGGGAGAATTGCAGTAAATTAAAGGACAGGAAAGTAAAATAGGCTGAATCTTAAAGGACAAGAAATTAAATGACTGAAACTTAAAGTGCAAGAAATGTAAATTGCAGTAACTTAAATGGCGAGAAATGTAAATTGCTTGAATGTAAAAGGGATTTGAGGACTGGGATTGCAGAATCTAAACAAAGAGGAATTGAATTGCCACAGTTAATAGAGCAGAAATTGAATTAGAAGCAATTAGGACTCAAACAGTTAAGAAATTAAGTGCAGCAAGGGTTCACAGAAGAACTAAAAGGAAATTGGGATCTCAGGACTCCAGAGACTAGGTAGCAGAGCCTAGATCTCAATTGCCTTCCTAGATCCAAGTTCTCAAAGCAATTGACAAGAAATTTAAGAAGAAGCAGTAAAGAGAATGTAAATGAATTCAATTATGCAGAAAAGAAATTAAAGAGCTCTTGAGTGGAGATTGAGACAGAATTTCCTCAATTCTT
>NC_029775.3:51924973-51925879 GCF_000817695.3 Arachis duranensis | reverse complement strand
CACAGGATTTGGTGCTTGGTGCGTGCGTGGTGCGGGCGTGGTGCAGGCTTGGTGTGCAGGATGCTGCCCTGCTCTCGCGGAGGGCAGGGCAGAAAAATTTGGTGCGCCAGATTGGTGCCTTGGTGCGCCAGATTGGTGCCTTGGTGCTGCCAGATTTGTGCCTTGGTGCGCCAGATTTGTGCCACAACAAAATGCTGCCCTGCACTCGCGGAGGGCAGGGCAGTGTTTCCACTTTGACGTCCCGAGTTCGAAACTTGGATGCTACACACGCTACCCATTTTCCTTGGCTTTCTTGGTACCAAAGTGAGGCTTAATTCCTTGCTTCCTCATGGTCCCATGTTCAACTCTTGTGGCAAGCATTGTAGGCATTTTCCTTTGATTTTCTTCCCTTGGTGAGCCCGATACTGCCCTTGTGGAGGGCAGGGCAAGGTTTTGTTCTTCTTGATTCCAAGGCACAGATTTGTGCTCTGCCCTTGTAGTGGGCAGGGCAGAGTTGCCTTTCATGCTTTGTTCCCTTATGTTGCCCTCCTAGAGGGCAGTGTGCCCTTGTGAAGGGCAATGCTTGCTCCCTTCTTTACATGCGGCACACCTCTCCTCCCTTTGACCACGTTATCTTATCCTTAGGTCACGCTTTCTTAGGCCACGCTTTTCTCTTTTATTCTTTTCTTCACCTACAATAAACCAAAACAACAACTCAAAGTATCACTAAATTCAAGAGGCTTATAAATCAATTAAAAATCAATTAAATTTAGCTTAAACCTCATGAGTTAACATAAATTTCATGGTGGTTGTTTGATTTAAAAAGTTATGCATTTTCACTCCAAATCAATCACTTAGAATGCAAGAAAGTGCATAAAGACTAATAAAACAAGTGAAATTAGCTTGAAAAATGGGTATATGATGACT
>NC_029775.3:51920482-51924434 GCF_000817695.3 Arachis duranensis | reverse complement strand
ATCCAAGCATATCTTAGTACAAGAACACCACAGGCATATGTCCTAGGGTCCAAGCTATTGGTGTCCAACCTTTATTCTTTGTTTTTCTCGCCACATTGGCTTTTTCTTCTTCCTTTTCTTTCTATTTTATTTCTGTTTTTGTTCTCAAGGGCTTTTTCTTTATTGATGAGAGTCTTTACAACAGCAAGCTAACTCACACTTGAATGAGAATGATATTATGCAACAATTATTTCATGAGTCATGCATTTAATCAAACACATATACCACCATTAACTTCCAGTCTTACTTATGCAACATTGGATATTTCATTTTTCAATTCAAACAATTCTCTTTTATTCAAACATGTGGGAAACAAAACAAAATTTAGCTAAGTGATGGATAACAAGCATTATGCAGATTTAGCATTTCTCTAGCTATTTATTAAATGACTAAAAGAAAAGCAAAGAACAAAAATTGCATGAAGTAAAAGAAATAAACAATGGAGGCATATCATGTTTCAGACATGCACCTCCTTATTAGAGACATGAAAGAGGAAATATGAAAGAACTTTGCCACCTTCTAATGATTGTGGCTGCTGCTTGATTCTCCCTTTTTCTTCTTTCTCTTCCCTAGCTTGGAATAATCTCGGATCTCTTCACCAGGACATCTTCTACCCCAAACAGAATCTAAGAGTCCTGAGAGCCCAACTTCTTCAAATCTTTTAAAAGTTGCCTCAGTATATTGATGAGATCTTGCCTGTTGCTTGGCTACAAATTCAGGGCATTGCTCAAATGGCTTGATCTGTGGATTGAGTGTTGGCAAATTGTGGGTCAAGTACTCCAACCTTGCTTGTATGTTTTCATCACTCTCCATTCTTTGCACATATCTAACTTCTTCCATGGTGTGATGAATATTCTTCCATTGATACAGATTGTGACTATATTCCCCTGCTTTAGCTTGACTAAAATACAGCTTATCATATGATTCTTTGAATTCTTTGTATTGCTCTTTTTGTCCTTCAAGAATCTGTGCTTGAAATTCTTGCTGTTGAGTCATCATTTGCTGTTGCCATCTCTCTTGCTTCTCCTCCATTTGACGCTGCCAAGCTTCTCGTTCCTCTTTATCTTTCAAATATTGCTCTACAAATTTTCCCTCCATACTCTTCTTAGTGATTCCTTTTCCCTTTTTCACTTTTTCTGTGTCCTCGTCTTCAAAGATTACTCTAGCCTTGTCACATAGCCTGAGGATGGTACTTGGATGTCCAAGACTACTTGATTTGCTTGTGCTATTGGCCATTTCTTGAATACTGTCGGCTATGAGTTGTGCGAGGTTGATTTCACCTCCATGTAAGATGCAGTATGTCAAGAGTGCTCGTTTGATTGTGACCCAAGAGGCATTTCCAGTAGGGAGAATAGACCTCCTTACTATCTCGTACCAACCTTTGGCCACAGGAGTAAGATTTATCCTTCTCAAGTGACTTGGAACTCCCTTTGAATCTCTTTCCCAATCTGTATTCTCCACACATAACCCTTGCAAGATCTCATTAGGATTGTTTTCCATCTGCAATCTGGTTTCATAACTAGGCTCTGCATAAGTTATGGTTCTCAACTTAAGGGCCCTTGTGATGGCAGCTGGGCTAAAACTCACTTCAACTCCTCTGACATAACTTGTGTAAGGGGCGCTATCTTTGTTTTCTTTTACAGCATTTGCATAGAACTCCCTGATCATGACTGCACTGATGTCAACTAGAGGAGCACATAAGAGTTCCCACATTTTTTCTTTAGTGATTTGCCTCATGATGGGGTATTCTCCTTCCCTCAAATCAAGACCTTTCTCATAGATGACATTCTTTGTCTTCATGAACCTATGATATCTCCCTTCATAGAATTGGGATCTAAATTTTCTTGCATCATAGGATGGAGATTCGGTCATCATTGGTTCCTTTCCCGGCCTTCTTTTTGAACTTGAAGAAGCCATTAGATTTTGAGGTAAGAAGAAGGGACAAGTGGGAGGATGGGGAAAATGTGTTGTGTTTAGGATGATGCTCAGTTTTGTTGTGTAAGAGAAGGGAATTGTTGGCCTTAGTTTTGGGAGTAGAGGAGATTATGGTTTACAAGTGAATTTAGGTGTAGAGGGGATTATGGTTTTTATATGAAGGTAGCTTGAATGAGTGTGTGAACCGTTTAGTGCTACGGCTATTAATAGGCAGATTCTTCAAGCTTTCACAATGAATGAAGAAGGAGTTCGTTAGTGCTCATGAAGGGTTGAGATTGAGTTGTTCATCTAAGGGGTTCATGGAATGGACGGTCTGCATGCATTGTTGAGGCTTTGACGAGGATCCTCCTCCCATTGGCTGCATGCATTTCGGTGTTCAATGATGCATGCATGCATGTTCTGCTTCTCAAGGGGCACATCTCCCTAGGCACATGTGACCATTCCTCTCTTAGCTTGTCCTAGCCGTGGCCCCTCCTTGCTTTTGTCGAGATCTACATAAACCAAAACAGCTAGTCTTAGATATTAATATAAACGTTAGCTATTGACTTGTAAATAAAGAAAAACAATTGTTCTGTTTTGTTTAACTGTTATTTGATTTTCTTTTTGTGATCAATTGTGTCCCTAAATAAAAAAATGCTACAAGTTGGTGAACACCAAACTTATCTCTTGTTGAGGGGACGGCTTATCAATGCAAACCATTCTTCACAATTGATGTATTTTATGATAAAAACTTGATGCATGATCCCTTTCTGTATGGTTTTGATTCCATAAATAGGGAACTAATCTGTAGAACAATATTACCTATGTAGACACCAAACTTAGTGTTTGGTCGTATACTTTAGCAAGATGACATTTCAGATGTTCTAAGAATAGCCCCATTTCTTTTTGAAAAGCAAAAGTTAGTGTGCCTTAAGGAACACCAAACTTAAAAGTCTGACTTATGCTCTAAGACAATGTATGCATTTATCAGACATGAAAGTTCAAAATCATACTCAGAGGAATCATAGCTTATTAAATGAAAGAGAGGACAGAAATCTTAAATCATAGGTTGCCTCCCATGAAGCGCTCTTTTATTGTCACTAGCTTGACATTGAACTCCCTTTAGGGTGGTTGGTGTTGGTGATGTCTCAACTTGTCACCTATCACTGTCAGCTTTCTCTGTGTGCCTTGATGCTCAATTTCCATATGCTCAAGAGAAAGTACTTGGTTGACAGTGTAATAATCTTCTGTTCCCAGCTGTTGATATACTAGTTGCACCTTATCACCTTTAGAAAATCCTTCAGTTGGGATTTTCTTGTTCTTCCACCCTTTGTGAGCCTTATTCTTGCTCTTCATCTTTTTCTTTCTTGTTGATCTTTCTTTCTTGAAAGTGACTTGAGTTGTGATACCTTCCTTCTTATTTATCACCCCTGCTTCCTTTTGAATTCCTTTTTCTCCTTGTACAAGCTTGTTTTTCTGTTCTATTGTTTTGTTGGTTGCTTTCTTTGGAAGAAAGTCACCACTTGTTTTGCTTGTTTCTTCATTCCTTTGTAATTCTGGAAAGACTTTCAAGGTGATGCTCTCCTCATGCATCCTGTGGGTTAACTCTCCCTGCTCTATATCCACAATGGCTCTAGCAGTGGCCAAAAATGGTCGACCAAGTATTATGGAGTCATTTCCATTTTCTGAAGAATCCAGGATCACAAAATCCGCAGGATAGATGAACTTGTCAACCTTAACTAAAAGGTTCTCAATCAGCCCTTTAGGGTATACTACTAATTGGTCCACCAACTCCAAGGACATCTGTATTGGTTTCACCTCCTCTATGCCAAGCTTTTTCACTAAAGAAGATGGGATTAGATTTATGCTTGCTCCTAAATCACACATTCCCTTGTTGATGAATAGGTTTCCAATAGTACAGGGTAGGAAGAAACCTCCAGGATCTTCAAGCTTGGGAGGGAGTCCATTTTTAATGAGTGCACTGCATTCTTCACTAAGC
>NC_029775.3:51880037-51919894 GCF_000817695.3 Arachis duranensis | reverse complement strand
CTCTGAGAGTCTTGTGAGATTGGTTGGTTTTGGGGTGTTGATGGATGATGATAGGTGTTTTGATTTGTTGGGTGGTTATTGGGTGGATAATGGTTAGAGTTGGGGTAATTATTTTGTGGTTTTCTGTATGTATTTTGGTTAGTGTTTGGCTGGGGGTTGTGGTTTGTGCTTTTCCAATTGTTCTGACTTGAGTTTCTTTGCCATGGCTGTTGGTTTTGATTGTGGTTGTCTCCCCATCTGAGATTGGGATGGTTCTTCCAAGAAGGATTGTAAGTATCTCCATAGACTTCATTAGCTCTAGGATTTTGGTTGTGCATGTATTGGACTTGCTCTTGCTGTTGCTCTTCTTGAATTTCTTCATTTTGACCCCAAGGAGTTGATGGTTGGCTTGTGGCACTCACTGATGCAACTTACAGGCCATCAATCCTTTTGGCCATTTGCTCAAACTGTTGTTGAATCTGTTGCTGCATTATCTTGTTCTGAGCTAGAATTGAATCCACTCCTTCCAACTCCATTACTCCTCTTCTTTGTGATGGTTGGCGTTGTCTTTGATGAGCAAAGAAATATTGGTTATTGGCCACCATATCAATGAGGTTTTGAGCTTCCTCTGTAGTTTTCATGAGTTGCAAAGAGCCTCCAGCTGAATGATCAAGTGCTTCTTGAGCTTTAAGAGTGAGTCCCTCATAGAAGTTCTGTAACTTGTCCCACTTAGTGAACATCTCTGGTGGACATTTCCTCAATAGTGCCTTATATCTTTCCCATGCTTCATATAAGTTTTCAGCCTCCATTTGAGTGAATGTCTGCACCTCAGTCTTCAATCTTAGGATTCTTTGAGGGGGATAAAACTTGGCAAGAAACTTGCTTATCAAGTCATCCCAAGTGTTGATGCTTTCGTTTGGAAAGGTCTCTAGCCATTGAGTGGCTTTATCTCTGAGAGAAAATGGAAAGAGCAACAACTTGTAGCTGTCAAGAGGCACACCATTGGTTTTCACAGTGTCACAGATTCTCAAGAAGGTAGATAAATTAGTCAAAATTAAAATAACAGAAAAGAAAAAGTGCTTGATCTAGATCTCTACTTCACTTAATCATTGTCAATCTATTTCAATCCCCGGCAACGGCGCCAAAAACTTGATGTGCGGAAAACGATCCAACACAAAACTCACCGGCAAGTATACCGGGTCGCATCAAGTAATAATAACTCACATGAGTGAGGTCGATCCCAACATCAAGTAATAATAACTCACATGAGTGAGGTCGATCCCACAGGGATTGAAGGATTGAGCAATTTTAGTTTAGTGGTTGATTTAGTCAAGCGAATTAAGTTTTGGTTGAGTGGGTTGTATTTAACAGAAGCTAAATTGCTTGGAATGTAAAGGGGGAGGGGAGAATTGCAGTAAATTAAAGGACAGGAAAGTAAAATAGACTGAATCTTAAAGGATAAGAAATTAAATGACTGAAACTTAAAGTGCAAGAAATGTAAATTGCAGTAACTTAAATGGTGAGAAATGTAAATTGCTTGAATGTAAAAGGGATTTGAGGACTGGGATTGCAGAATCTAAACAAAGAGGAATTGAATTGCCACAGTTAATAGAGCAGAAAATGAATTAGAAGCAATTAGGACTCAAACAGTTAAGAAATTAAGTGCAGCAAGGGTTCACAGAAGAACTAAAAGGAAATTGGGATCTCAGGACTTCAGAGACTAGGTAGCAGAGCCTAGATCTCAATTGCCTTCCTAAATCCAAGTTCTCAAAGCAATTGACAAGAAATTGAAGAAGAAGCAGTAAAAAGAATGTAAATGAATTCAATTATGCAGACAAGAAATTAAAGAGCTCTTGAGTGGAGATTGAGACAGAATTTCCTCAATTCTTAACACCCAAAACTCAAAACAAGGAAATTTAAAATGCCCAAGCAAGAACGAGGAGGAAGAGAGATCAATTCTCCTCCCCAATTCTCTGAAATCTCGGTTCAGTCTCTCAAGAAAAGTTGCAAAAATTCAAAGCTCAAAGAAAGTGCAAAATTCAAAAGTCAAGTAAAAAGTTCTAATTACATTAAACTAGCTCCTATTTATACACTTTCTATCCTTGGATCTTGGGATTTGGATGGGCTTTTGATTTGGTGAAGAAATGAATTAAATTGGATTTTTAATTCAATTTTTGGCCCAAAAATAATAGCTTCCAGGAGGCTGCCCTGCCCTTGCAGAGGGCAGGGCAGGATTTGGTGCTTGGTGCATGCGTGGTGCGGGCATGGTGCAGGCTTGGTGCGCAGGATGCTGTCCTGCCCTCGCGGAGGGCAGGGCAGAAAAATTTGGTGCGCCAGATTGGTGCCTTGGTGCTGCCAGATTTGTGCCTTGGTGCGCCAGATTTGTGCCACAACAAAATGCTGCCCTGCCCTCACGGAGGGCAGGGCAGTGTTTCCACTTTGACGTCCCGAGTTCGAAACTTGGATGCTACACACGCTACCCATTTTCCTTGGCTTTCTTGGTACCAAAGTGAGGCTTAATTCCTTGCTTCCTCATGGTCCCGTGTTCAACTCTTGTGGCAAGCATTGTAGGCATTTTCCTTTGATTTTCTTCCCTTGGTGAGCCCGATACTGCCCTTGTGGAGGGCAGGGCAAGGTTTTGTTCTTCTTGATTCCAAGGCACAGATTTGTGCTCTGCCCTTGTAGTGGGCAGGGCAGAGTTGCCTTTCATGCTTTGTTCCCTTATGTTGCCCTCCTAGAGGGCAGTGTGCCCTTGTGAAGGGCAATGCTTGCTCCCTTCTTTACATGCGGCACGCTTCTCCTTCCTTTGACCACGTTTTCTTCTCCTTGGGTCACGCTTTCTTAGGCCACGCTTTTCTCTTTTATTCTTTTCTTCACCTACAATAAACCAAAATAACCACTCCCAAGTATCACTAAATTCACAAGGCTTATAAATCAATTAAAATTCTATTAAAATTAGCTTAAACCTCATGAGTTAACATTAATTTCATGGTGGTTGTTTGATTTAAAGAAGTTATGCATTTTCACTCCAAATCACTTACTTAAGATGTAAGAAAGTGCATAAAGACTAATAAAACAAGTGAAATTAGTTTGAAAAATGGGTATATGATGACTTGTCATCAGTTAGTGGGTTAGTGAGCAGAATTGTAAATAATAACAAAGAGAGAAAGAAAACAGAGAGGGTATAGGGGATGAGGAAGAAATTGAATAAACTGAAGGTAAATGGCTAGATAAACTAAACAAACAAAATAAAAAATGCTCGATCTAGTGAACCTCCAACTTAATCATTGTTGATACAAAATCAACCCCGCCAAGGGCGCCATAAACTTGATGCACAAAAACTTGTCTCCCAACAAATTTTCCTTCGGCAAGTATACCGAATTGTCGTCAAGTAAAAACTCACAATAGAGTGAGGTCGAATCTCATAGGGATTCATTGGTCAAGCAACCTTAGTTGGAAGAGTATGCTAGTTGAGTTAAACAAAGTATAGTTTGAGAATTACAGAAAATTAAATAGTGAGAAAGTAAAGAGCAAAAAATAAAGTGCAGAATCTTAATTGGGAATTTGGGGAAGTGAGCATGGAAATAAATGGCAGAAAGTAAAGAGAATGGGTAAGATCAGAAATGGGGAATTCATTGGGCTCAGGAGATGATGTATTCTCCAGATCAAGTTCAATTTCATCTCTACCTCAATCAATGCATCTAATGATCTCCTTGGAAATCTTAGGTGATTGGATCCATATTCTTTGGCAATCCAATCTCTCTAAGCTTGAACAATTGCCCAATCTCTCTAAGTATGGTCATTGATTATACCACATGTATTTCCAAATCAAAGTGTTGGGAGTATTACATGTCACTATATCCACCCATACCCCAATTTGGTCCAATATGAGAAAGCATTTCTAGCATGATCTCCTCATCCCTTTTCCAATGCTCAGAGGAGACCAAATTATGGAGAGTTTCTTTTCCAAGACAACTAACCAACTGAATTAAGATCGAAACTTTCTAGTAAATCAAAAGAGAAGAAAGAAGAAGAATAATGAAAACTATAATTGATCCATCAAATTACAACAGAGCTCCCTAACCCAATGAAAGGGGTTTAGTTGTTCATAGCTCTAGAAATGGAAAATGGCAGAAAAGAATACATGCTTCAAAATGCAGAAAAGTAAATATACAGAGGGTAGTTCTCTAAAGTGCCAAGCTTCGCTATAGTTCAAAACTACTCCTATATATACTACTCTTCTTGATCTTCTAGTGAGTTTTGAATGTCTTGGGTGTGGGCCTTAGATCTTGAGTTGAAGCAGTTACAATCGTTAGTAGGGTCAGCTTGCAGAAAGGTGTGAGTTAGGCATTGGCGTTAATGATGTTAATGTTAAGTGAAATTGTGGGTTCGAGAACGTTAGTGGCAATCACCTTTTTCACTAACGTTCCAACCCCATATAGTCCACGTTAACTTCAGCGTTAGTGGCACTAACGTGACTAGTAACGTTGCCTTATGAACCTTCGTAAGCGTTATTGGAACTTACCTTTCCCAATAACGTTGCCTTATGCCCCTCTTTCCTTACGTTAGAGTTCACGTTAGTTTAACTAATGTGACTCTTAACGTGGGCATGCCTAACTTCGACAGCGTTAGTGACACTTACCTTTATCACTAACGCTCCAAACGCCCCTACTCACCATGTTAGAGTTCACGTTAACTAGGTTAACGTGGCCACTAACGTGGTAGTGAATGCCATTTCCAACGCTAGTGACAAAAGTAAGTGTCACTAACGTTGGCTCATCAATCTTTGCTCCACGTTAACTTTCACGTTAGTGGTCTTAACGTGACCACTAACATGGGCAATGCTAGCTTGATCCAACATTAGTGACAAAGGTTAGTGTGACTAACGTTGGCATTACTCCTCCCTTCCACGTTAGAGTTCACGTTAACTAAGTTAACATGGCTCTTAACGTGGCTCATTGCCAATTTTTGGAGCGTTAGTGGTGTTCACATTTACCAGTAACGCTGGAGCTCTCTTTATCTCCACGTTAACTACCACGTTAACCTAGTTAACGTGGCAATTAATATGGGCTTATGATGGATTCGCAGGCGTTATTGGTGATCACTTTTCTTATTAACGTTGTAAGCTCATTCCCATTCCACGTTAGTGGTCACGTTAACTGGATTAATGTGGCTACTAACGTGGTTCTTGCTTGCTTCCTTTATCCTGAAATCAAGCAAATAAAGTGCATCAAAGCTCTAGCCAAAGTCATGAGATTATGCATCATCAATTTGTCATTCAATTCTTGCAAAATCCTCATGAAATCATGTAAAATTCACAATAGTTGCTTTAATCAAGGTGTAAGTGTATTTTCATCCAAAACTTGCCTTATTCACTAAGAAAATGCATGAAACTACCCTAAAACAGTAAAGAAAAGGTCAGTGAAACTGGCCTAGATGCCTTGGCATCACAACATCAAACTTAAAGCTTGCTTGTCCCTAAGCAAGTACTAAAACATAGGAAGGATGAATGAAAGAAACAAGATGATTAATATAAAAGTAAAATTCCTGGTTTATGGGGTTTCATGCATAGCAAATTAGGTTCATTCCTTTACTGGGTTTCAGGCCTTTATCATGCCCTTGATCACTCTCTTTATTACATCCTTTGAGACTTCCTAGTTGTTGATCCTTCCTTCTTTCCAAGGTTTATTTCATTCCTTTTTAGGCTAGGTGCTCTGTAAGAGGGTGACTCTTTATGATAAGCTTTTAGCCAACACTCCTGAACCAGTTGGTTCAAGGTGCTAGGTGTTAAGACACCCCTAAGGACTTACTCCCTCAAGTCTCTTTCCCAATACATACACACCACAGGCACATGGTTTTGTTTTCTTTCTTGAGACCTTGGTGTCCAGCACCTCTTTGCGTTACTAAGTGTTCTATAGCAAAGGTCACTCTTGATAGTGGACTTTCAGCTGATAATTCCGGATTAGTTAATCCAAGTTACCAAGTGATAAGGCACCCCTAAGAGCTTATTCATCCAAGCATATCCCTTGCACATGAACACTACAGACACATGCCTCAATTTTCAAACCCTTGGTGCCTAGTATTGTTTCTTATTATTTTTCCTTCCTTTTCAACTTTTATTGCTCTTTCTCTTTTATTATTGGGATCTTATTGTTTAGTTAGTCTCATAGGACGTGTTTCAAGCATAGGATTCAGGATAGATAGTTGCCTTCCTACCTTGTTGGTGAACCAACTTAGCTAATTAATCACCCTACCACAAACATTCAGAATTCACTTCACAAGATAACTCCACTCTTGTTCTTTTCATAACATCTTCTTTTTGATTAACTTAAAAGACAGGCATACAAGTAAGGAAGGTGGAAATGCAGAAAGGACATTAGACTAGTACACATAAACCTAAGCAATGAAAACTCTAAAGATAGAATTGAAACTCCTAAGCTACCATTGAAGCATGTTCTATTTCATACATGATTTTCCTTATTTAAAGCTTGGAAGAGATAAAACTAAGAAAGAACTCCACCACCTTTCACTTATTGGAGTGCTCATGTCCCTTTGTCTTAGGATCCTCCTTGATTGCTCGAGTCCCCATTTCCCTTGCGCTTTCCGATTAGCTTTTTCCAAAAACCAGCATCCTCCATCTTCTTCTTTAATGCTTCCTTTTGTTGTTTCACCTCTCCTTCTTCCTGTTCTGTTAAGTCCTTGCGGATTGCCTCATAACTAGGAATGGCCGGGTGCAAATTATGCATATGCCCAGTCATGTAAGTTAACTTGGCCTGAGTGTTTATGCTAAACTCTTCCCGATGTAATTGCCTTCCTTCGTTGAGCACGATAAATTTGTTGAATGCTTTCATTTGGGCTATCTGGCGTTGATTGAGTTCTTGAAGGCGTTTGTCTTGGCTCTCTTGCCTTTCTGTCACTTGATTGATGGCTTGGGTGAGCTGGGAGTAATGATCCTGTTGTAACTCCATTTGCTGTTTCTGCCACTCTCTTTGTTGATCCATCAAACTTGAGAGTAGTTCTTCTTGGCCATCCATCCTTTGGGATTGAACATGCAGTTGTTGTTCTTGTCCCTCCACATAGCTACTTGCCATATACTCAATGGCTTCTTTAATGTGAAACAGATTTATGTTGGTTGGGTCATAGTGCTCTTTTTGCTAGTACCCTGATTGTTGGGGTTCTTCTTGGTGCGGTTCTTCTTGGTGAGGTTCTTCTTGTGCAGTTCTCTTCCCTATCTGAGGTCTTATTTGTTGTTGAGCGGGTGTTACATAGTTTATACGCTAGAGGGTGACTAATCTCCCGGGATTTACCCATTGTGGATTGTTGTCTTCGAATACCACCTTGGCTTTCATGCATAGTCTCAGGACGGTGCTGGGGTACCAAAGTCTAGCACCCATATCATTATTCTCAGCTGAATCCTGGATCCCTTCAGCTATAATTTCATGCACAATGATGCTTCCACCCTTTACTTTACAATGTATCGTGGTAGCTCTAGCAATATTGACCTCAGAATTGTTTGCGGCTGGAAGGATAGACCTCCTTATTAGCTCAAACCATTTCTTGGCTTCTGGGATAAGGTCTCCTCTCCTAATGAACCTCGATCTCTTGTCCGAGTATCTTTCTCAATCAGACCCAATAACACACATATCACTCATGATTTCTTCAAGTTCATCTTCCTCGGGAGCATTACTTATTCTTACTTGATAGCTAAGCTCATCAAAATGTGGTGATTTCAGCTGAAGAGTCCTTGTTATAGCATTAGGGCTGAAGTCCACCTCTGTTCCTCTTACATAACTTTTGAAGGTGGGGGCCCTAGTACTGTCTTCTCTAACCGCATTTTCATAGAACTCCTTGATGAGGTTTGCATTTATCTTTGTCTCTGGGTTGGTGAGCTTTTGCCAACCCCTCTGTGCAATCTTCTCTTTGATCTTTGAGCACTCATCCTCGTTGAACTAGAATATCAATTCTGGCAAGATTTTTTTGTTTTTGATCCGTTCATATTGAAGCTCATGGAAGGCGGTCTTGAATCTCCCAGAATCGGAAGGAGGCTGCTCCATAGGCTCCTTCCCTCTTCTCCTTTTAGAGCTAGATGAAGCCATGAGTGATGGTTGGTATGTTTGCGGCTCACAAGATGTGGCTAGGAGGGTGTGTATGGAACTTTTGGTGGGGGATGAAGTGTGTGTGCTTGAGAGAGGGAAGGGAGATGAATGAGAACAAGAAGTGTGTATGGAGAGGTTGTAGAATGGAGATCATTTATATAAAAGAATGATGGGTGTTTGAAAGGTGTGGATTGATATTGTTGTTTTAATGACGGACGGTTGGGGTTTGGCCTTGGATGAGCACGAGGATCACCCCTTTTATGAGGGTCTTGGTTCTGTCTCCAAGGCTAACCAACTCCCAATGTTGCATGGTAACACTTCCAAAGATACTCCCCTTGAAGACAAGTGTGAGGTTTCCTTGGTATAGTGGCCGAATCTCCCTTCCTTGATTGTCCTATCAAGTACCATCAATACCCTTTTTGATTTCCTGTACAAGACAAAAGAAATGCAAATTGGTCAATCGAATTCTTGGTGGGAAGAATTAAAGTGTGAAATAGCTACTATTAAAATCTTTTTCTTTTGTTTTTGAAATAATTAAATGCTTTTCATGAATACAAATCAATCGACTACTCATTCTCCCATGCATGCAACATTGGTACACCAAACTTGTTTGTGATCATATGGTGCACAAGATTCGGAAATAATCTCACATCATGAAGTGTGTTCAAGCCCTCTTGGTGTGCCTTGAACACTAAACTTATCATGTACTATATGCTGCATGTAGGGGGTCTTATATTGTTTGTCAAATTTGATTTAGAATTCATAAACTTTGCTTTATTACTATTATTAGAGATTAAAAAGAGAGGGTATAGAACATGGGTTACCTCCCATGAAGCGCTTCTTTAGCGTCATTAGCTTGACGTTTGGTCCTTGTCAGGGTGGTTGGTAGTGCTTCAAATCTTCCCCCCTTGCAGTGAATCTGTTTCCATTCACTTTGTTAAGAAGTTCTACATGTTTTAAGGACAAAATTTTGTTGATGGTGTACACTGGTGGCAGCTGAGAGGGAATAGTGGGGAGATGAGGTGGTATAGATGGAAAGTATGTAGAGACCACTTCATCCCCTGGAGAGAAATCTTCTGTATGGATTTTCTTGTTTTTTCATCCCCTTGGGACCTTTTTTTTATGTCCCTTGATGTCACATTTTTCCTTGTGGTTTCCTCTTTCAGGAGGGTTCTACTGCTTGTCTCATATGACTCTGATGGGTTTAGTTCCTCTTGGATTACACTTGGTTGTTGCTCCTTCTGATCACACTGGTTGTTACCAATGGGGGTTTTCAGGTGTGGTACTTGTACTCCCTTGTTTGGCTCTTTCATCAGCTCTTTCTTGTGCTCTTCCTCTGACTCCTTGTTATCATGATTTGCTTCTTGTGAGGGTTTGAAAACATTAAAGGTGAGCTGTTCAGCATGTATTCTTAATACTAGCTCCCTTCGCTCCACATTTATAAGTGATCTGGCTGTGGCTAAGAATGGCCTTCCCAAAATGATGGAGTGAATGGGATTCTCTTCCATTTCCAAGATAATAAAGTCGGTGGGGATAAAGTAGTTCCCAACCTTCACTAACACATTCGCAACCACTCCTATTGCCTATTTTTGGGTTTTGTCAGCCAGTTTGATGATTACATCCATGGGTGTTAGCTCATTGATTTGAAGCTTTTTCATGAGGGACAGAGGCATTAAGTTGATGCTTGCTCCCAGGTCACAGAGCCCTTTATCAAACATTGTCTCTCCTATAACACAGGGAATGTGGAAACTCCCTGGATCCTTCTTCTTTGTAGGTGGCCCTGTTTGGATAATAGCACTGCACTCCCTGTTCATCTTTATTATATGTCCACCCTTCAATGAACTCTTTTTGGCCAGTAGCTCCTTTATATACTTGATGTAGGAGGGCATTTGCTAGAGGGCCTTAATGAATGGTATATTTACATCAAGAGATGCAAACATGTCGAGGAACCTTGAATACATTCACCCTGCTACACCACCATTAAGCCTTTGGGGGAAGGGTACATATGGGTTCAGGATCTCCCCTTTCCTTAGCTCTTCTCTGAGTGTGGGTTGGGGTGCATGATTTTTCTTTAGGCTGTCTTGGACGTGTTCTGTTTGTATGTCTACTACCTCCACACTCCTCTCATCACTTGTGGTGATCATCTTACATTCTTCCCACCTGAATTTCCTTGTTTCTCCTCTTGGATTCTTCTCTGTGTCGCTGGGAAATCCATCAGTGGGTTTGGGAATTTGTTGAGATAGATACCCTACTTAGGACTCCAGTCTCTTGATGGTTTCCCCTTATTGTCTTGGACTTCTCTACAAATGTCTTCAACTAGAGTCTCAATCTTTGAAAGTCTATCCTCGGTTAGTGATGGTGGGGTGAGATTAGGCAGTTGTTGATAGGATCTCTATGAGGTATGTTGGTGAGTTACATTGTTGGTTGAATTGTGGTTGTGGCATCTCTGGTCTTGGCCTTGGTCTTGTTGATTTCCCCACCCAAAGTTGGGGTGATTTCTCCATCCAGAATTGTAAGTTTTGGAGTATGTATCATGGATTTGTCTGGGTGAGTTCCCAACGTAGTTGGCTTGTTCCCAGTCACCTTCTTCCCCTGCATTCACTCCTTCTTGAGCTGGTGATGAAGTAATGACTATTGCAACTTGGTTTTCCTCCACCTTCTTGGTAAGATCTGCTAACTGCTTGGTGATTATCTTATTTTGAGACAGTAATGTATCCATGTGGTTCAGCTCCATTACTCCTCGAGTGTTGCTTCTTTTAGAAGCATAGAAGTAGTCATTCTCAGCTACCATCTCAATGACATCTATGGCTTCTTCAATGGTTTTCTTCTTGTTTGGAGAGCCCCCTGAGGAATGGTCTACAGCCTTCTTTGACTCATA
The DNA here is from genome assembly GCF_000817695.3 of Arachis duranensis. Classification (NCBI taxonomy): domain Eukaryota; kingdom Viridiplantae; phylum Streptophyta; class Magnoliopsida; order Fabales; family Fabaceae; genus Arachis; species Arachis duranensis. The sequence goes on along the minus strand of NC_029775.3, from coordinate 51,908,941 downwards.
AGAGAGACCTTCATAGAAAATGTGAAGCTGAACCCATTCATTGAACATGTCTGGTGGGCATCTTCTTGTTAAGTCCTTGAATCTCTCCCATGCCTCATAGAGAGTCTCAGCATCTTGTTATCTGAAAGTTTGCACCTCAGCTCTCAGCCTATTAATTCTTTGGGGAGGATTTGTTCACCACATCTTCCAAATTTGTTAAGCTCTCCTTTGGGAATGACTCCAACCACTTTGATGCTTTGTCCCTGAGTGAAAAGGGAACAAAAGTAGCCTATAGATATCCAAGTGGACTCTATTAGACTTCACAGTGTCACATATTCTCAGCAAGGTGGTTAAATGTTGATTGGGTTCTTCTTGGGCACTTCCTCCAAATGAGCAGTTGTTCTGAACAAGGGTGATGAGCTGGGGTTTTAATTCAAAGTTGTTGGCATGTATGGTGGTTTTTTGGATGCTACTTCCACAATTTCCTATATTTGAATTGATGTAAGAGCCTAGAACTCTCCTCTCTTGTCCAGCATGATTTGCAGGGCCTTCTCTGGCATGGTTGTGAGCTTCTCCTTCATGATTGTTTTCTAAATTCTCCTTCATGTTTGTTTCAAAATACTCTTCCTCTTCCTCAGCACCAACAACTCCTTTCCCTCTTGCTTCCCTCCTTAATCTCCATAGGGTCCTTTCCGATTCTGAATCAAAGGAAGTTGAAGCGCCACTTCTTCTCCCTGTCATACAACTAATAGAGCACACAGCAAGAACTAAAATGAGGAGATTATTCTTATTAGAGTGATTGTTAGTGTGAGTGGTGCAAATTATCAAACAGTTAGTGGGTTAGTGAGCAGAATTGTAAATAATAACAAAGAGAGAAAGAAAACAGAGAGGGTATAGGGGATGAGGAAGAAACTGAATAAACTGAAGGTAAATGGCTAGATAAAGTAAACAAAAAAAATAAAAAAATGCCCAATCTAGTGAACTTCCAACTTAATCATTGTTGATACAAAATTAATCCACGGCAACGGCGCCATAAACTTGATGTACGAAAACTTGTCTCTCAACAAATTTTCCTTCGGTAAGTATACCGAATTGTCGTCAAGTAAAAACTCACAATAGAGTGCGGTCGAATCCCACAAGGATTGATTGGTCAAGCAACTTTAGTTGGAAGAGTATGCTAGTTGAGCTAAACAGATTATAGTTTGAGAATTGCAGAAAATTAAATGGCGGGAAAGTAAATAGCAGAAAATAAAGTGCAGAATCTTAAATGAAAATTTGAGGAAGTGAGCATGGAAATAAATGGCAGAAAGTAAAAAGAATGGATAAGATCAGAAATGGGAAATTCATTGGGCTCAGGAGATGTTGTATTCTCTGGATCAAGTTCAATTTTACCTCTCCCTCAATCAATGCATCTATTGATCTCCTTGGCAATCTTAGGTGATTGGATCCCAATTCCTTGGCAATCCAATCTCTCTAAGCTCGAACAATTGCCCAATTCCTTGATTTAAATGCTCATAGGAAGAAATGAAGTATGGCCACTGATTATACCACATGTATTTCCAAATCAAAGTGTTGGGAGGATTACATGTCACTAAATCCGCCCAAACCCCAATTTGGTCCAACATGAGAAAGCATTTCTAGCATGATCTCCTCATCCCTTTTCCAAGGCTCAGAGAAGACCCAATTATGGAGAGTTTCTTTTCTAAGACAACTAACCAATTGAATTCAGATTGAAAGCTTTCTAGTAAATCAAAAGAGAAGAAAGAAGAAGAAGAATGAAAACTATAATTGATCCATCAAATTACAATAGAGCTCCCTAACCCAATGAAAGGGGTTTAGTTGTTCATAGCTCTAGAAATGGAAAATGGCAGAAAAGAATACATGCTTCAAAATGCAGAAAAGTAAATATACAGAGGGTAGTTCTCTAAAGTGCCAAGCTTCTCTATAGTTCAAAACCACTCCTATATATACTACTCTTCTTGATCTTCTAGTGAGTTCTGCAAGTCTTGGGTGTGGGCCTTAGATCTTGAGTTGAAGTAGTTACAATCGTTAGTAGGCTCAGCTTGAAGAAAGGTGTGAGTTAGGCATGGGCGTTAATGATGTTAACGTTAAGTGAAATTCTGGGTTCAAGAACGTTACTGGCAATCACCTTTTTCACTAACGTTTCAACCCCATATAGTCCACGTTAACTTCAACGTTAGTGGCACTAACATGACTACTAACGTTGCCTTATGAACCTTCGCAAGCGTTATTAGGACTTACCTTTCGCAATAACATTGCATGCCTATCTTCGAGAGCGTTAGTGACACTTACCTTTGTCACTAACGCTCCAAACGCCCTTACTCTCCATGTTAGAGTTCACGTTAACTAGGTTAACGTGGCCACTAACGTGGTAGTGAATGACATCTCCAACGTTAGTGACAAAGGTGAGTGTCACTAACGTTGGCTTATCAATCTGAGCTCCATGTTAACTTTCACGTTAGTGGTCTTAACGTGACCACTAACGTGGGCAATGCTAGCTGGATCCAACGTTAGTGACAAAGGTGAGTATCTTTAACGTTGGCATTGTTCCTTCCTTCCACGTTAGAGTTCACGTTAACTAAGTTAACGTGACTCTTAACGTGGCTCATTGCCAATTTTTGGAGCGTTAGTGGTGTTCACGTTTACCACTAACGTTGGAGCTCTCTTTATCTCCATGTTAACTACCACATTAACCTAGTTAACGTGGCAATTAACATGGGCTTATGATGGCTTCGCAGACGTTATTGGTGATCACTTTTCTTATTAACGTTGCAAGCTCATTCCCATTCCACGTTAGTAGTCACGTTAACTAGATTAATGTGGCTACTAATGTGGTTCTTCCTTGCTTCCTTTGTCCTGAAATCAAGAAAATAAAGTGCATCAAAGCTCTAGCCAAAGTCATGAGATTATGCATCATCAATTTGTCATTCAATTCTTGCAAAATCCTCATGAAATCATGTAAAATTGACAATAGTTGCTTGAATCAAGGTGTAAGTGTATTTTCATCCAAAACTTACCTTATTCACTAAGAAAATGCATGAAACTACCCTAAAACAGTAAAGAAAAGGTCAGTGAAACTGGCCTAGATGCCCTGGCATCAGTAAGCGTTATGTACGCGGGCGCGTTGTAGCGTTTTCGTGCCAAGAGCGCTCTCCTTGTTTAAATCATGGGCCACACTTTTAAAAGCATGGCCTAAGGCTCCAAAGCATGCTCAAACTTCAAATTGTGTCCAGAATTCTTCATTTGAGCTTATTTTGTGCTTTCTGCTTCTTTTCCTTCATCTTTTCACCTATCATCAACCAAACAGATACATCAAAGCCTTGGCATAATCATCAAATCTTGCATCATTCATATTATCAACTAAATCTTGCAAGAAATCTAATGAAAATGCATAACATTACCAATGTTTGATTGAATCAGGACAAGCATGAAATTCTCACTCAAACACTTACTTATTGTCTAAAAATGCATGAAAACCAAGTAAAAACTGATGAAATAAGCTTGTGAAACTAGCATAAGATGACTTGTCATCACCTATGCACTTCCTCCAAATGAGCAATTATTTTGAACCAGGGTGATGAGTTGAGGTTTTAACTCAATGTTGTTGGCATGAATGGTTGGTTTTAGGATGCTACTTCCATAATTCCCTGGGTTTGGGTTAATGAAGGAGCCTAAAACTCTTCTCTCCTGTCGAACATGATTACCGACACCCTCTCCAACATGATTGTGTACTTCCTCCTCCATTGGAACGTCTAGATCTTATTCCAACTCTTCTTCACCAATTATTCCTTTACCTCTTGGTTCCCTCCTTGGTCTAAGGAAGGTCCTTTCAAGTTCACTATCGAAAGAGGTTGAAGTTCCTCCTGTTCCACTCGTCATTCACTCAGCAAACAAACAAGCAAAAAGAAAGTGACAGAGTCACTCTTGTTAAGAATTATTGTTAGAATGGTTGATAATTGGATTTTTGATGGTATAGAATTTCACTATTGAAGTCTCGTTGCAAGTATAGTTTCTAAACCAATCAAAAATCCTTTCATACAAAAGATTGTTTGTCACAAGTAACAAACCCCTAATTTTATAAACCGAAGTATTCAAACCTCGGGTCGTTCTCCCTAGGAATTACAATAGAGTGTCTTGTTATTGGTTGTGAGTTATTTTGGGGTTTTGATATGAAGCATGAAAGATAAATGGCAAGAAAGTAAACTAAGGCCTAAAAAGGTCTTGGCAAGGGTTGGTGGTCAAGGATCTCTATCCTAATCACTAACCACAATATGAGAATTGGCAAGGATTAATCTCATTAAATCATCCTCTAACTAGTAGTAAAGGAAAGTCAAATGAGCTATATCAATCCTAGTCCATAAGTCCTAACTCTCCACTAATTCAATTAGTGAGAACTAGAGTCAATGGCTCCCAATCATCAATCAATTGGACATTAGTAACTCAAGAGGTCCTAAGTTACCTTTCCAAGCCAAGAGTATAAAATTCTACTCTAAAATCCAACCAAGCATTTCATCAAACACTTGGAGGGTACAAAAGAAAAGCATAGTAAATTGATAACAAGAGTAGAATCTAACAACAATTATTGAAAAGAATTAATAACAACAATCAAAAGAAACACATCTATTATGAATTACCTTTAATTGAATTGGAAGAAAGTAGAAGAAACAAAAGTAGATCTACAACAAAAACACAAGAACAACATAAAGGAAATTACAGCAAAAGAATAGAAGAAGATGAATGTAGCAACAAAAAGTTGAGAGATAGAAGTAGAAGAAGGTGAATTGAAATCTAGATCTAAGAACTAAGCTTAATCCTAATCCTAATCCAAGAGAGAAGTGAGAGCTTCTCTCTCTAGAAACTATTTCTAGAACTAAACTATGACTAATGGTAACTAACTTCTAAAGCCTGAAAGTATGTTCATTCCCCCTTCAATCCTTGGCTTAAATAGCATCAGAAATGAGTTGGATTGGGCCCACAAGGCATCTAAAATCGCTGGCCACGTTTTGCTTTAAGTGAACCAGGTGGCAGCAACGGCGCGTGCGCGTACTATGCGCGTGCGCGCCACCATACGTGTATAAACTATGGCAAATCTTATATCGTTTCGAAGCCCCAGATGTTAGCTTTCTAACCCAACTGGAACCGCATCATTTGGACTTCTGTAGCTCAAGTTATTGTCGTTTAAGTGCGAAGAGGTCGGCTTGACAGCTTTCTGGTTCTTTCATTTCTTCATGAGTTCTCCAACTTTTCATGCTTCTTTCTTCATTCCCTTGATCAAATCTTTGCCTCCTAAACCTTAAATCACTTAACAAACATATCAAGGCATCTAATGGAATCAAGGAGAATTAGATTTATCTATTTTAAGTCCTAGAAAGCATGTTTTCACTCTTAAGCACAATTAAGGGAGAAGTTATAAAACCATGCTATTTCAATGGATAAATGTGGGTAAAAGGTCATAAAATCCCTTAAATCAAGCACAAGATAAACCCTACAAATGGGGTTTATCAATGGTTGGTGCAATTTATCAAACAATAAGTGGATTAGTGTGCTAGAAAGTAAGTAAACAAGGAAAAACAAATTAAATTGCTGAGAATAACGATATACAAACTGAAATAAAGACTAATCAATAAAAGAAAAGAAAAGTGTTCAATCTAGTTATCCTCCGACTTAATAATTGTCAATTCAAAATCAAACCCCGGTAACGGTGCCATAAACTTAAAGCGTGAAAATTTGTATCTCTACAAATTCCCTTCGGCAAGTATACCGAATTTGTCGTCAAGTAAAAACTCACAGTAGAGTGAGGTCGAATCCCACGGTGATTGATTGGTTGAGCAACTTTAATCAGAGGAGTGTTTAACTGAGAAAATTTGAGTTGAGTTTTGTAGAAATTAAATGGCGAGAAACGTAAATAGCAAGGAATGTAAATAACAGAAAGTAGATGGCAGAATATAAAGTGCAGAAAGTAAATTGCAGAAACTTAATTGAGAATGGGGATGATGAACATAAATGTAAACAACAAAATATAGAGAATGGGGAGACAAGAGTTGGGAAGCTCATTGGGCTCAGGAGATGTTGCATTCTACGGATCAAGTTCATTCTCATCTCTTTCTCAATCCATGCAACTCATTGATCTCTTGGCAATCTTAGGTGATTGAATCCCAATTTCTTGGCAATTCAATCTCTCTAAGCTTGAACAATTGCCCAATTCCTTAATCTAATTGCTCATGGGAAGATATGAAGTACGATCACTGATTATACCACATGTTTTTCTAAATCAAAGTATTGGGAGGATTATATGTCACTATATCCATCCAATCCCCAACTTAGTTCAACATGAGAAAGAATTTCTAGCATGGTTTCTGTTCCGAGGGTTACCTGAAATTGGAGGTCGATCTCGGATGAGTTCTAGGGTGGCGGCCGGAGCTGTTGTGTCCGACTTGTTGGATCTGGTGGCTGGAACTGTCGTGTCCGACTTGATGGATCTAGTGGCCGGAGCTGTCGTGTCTGACTTGTTGGATCTGGCGGTGCTGCTGATCCTTCGTCACCAGAGAGTGGTGGTACATGCAGGAGACTCCGATGCTTAAGTTAGCACGGGCTCTAAGCAGGATTTTGTGTAGAATCAGAGTATGATTTATACCTGGGTGCTCCAGTGTATTTATAGTAGTTTGGAGTGACCTTTTTGGTGATAAGATAGTTATCTTATCTTATCTTATCTTTCAGTGAAGTCATCTTATCTTTAAGGAGAACCACCTTTATCTTTCTAGGCTTTGGCTGCATTTAGATTGGGTTGTGTTCCTTTGTTTGGGTCTGCTTTTGGGCTCTTCTGACGATTTGGCCGAACTCTTTGTGAAGAGGTTGGTAATGGGCCAACATTCCAAGAGGTCGGTCATGGGCCAACTTATAAGAGGTCAGTCATGGGCCAACCTTCTAAGAGGTCGGCCAACCCGGTCCTTTATAGCTTGGACTGATGTATGAACGGTGCTCCTGCTTGAGCTTCGACCTTTCCATGAGGTTGTGCTTTCTGAGCTTCGACCTCTTTGGGGAAGTCGTGTTCAAGCATCTTCTTGCTGACCGAGCTTTCAGCAAAGCCTTCCTGGCCTTTCTCTGGCCGTTGCGAGATGTCTTTGTCCCTTTTGTGGATCTTTGTAAAGTGTTGATATTCTGCTGTCCGACCTCTTTTTGATCACATCTTGTTTTGTCCACTTTCTGCTTGATCGAGGTGGTCCTTGGGGTTAACTTATCTGACAACTTTTTAGTGTTCTCGTAGAACCTTTTTAGTTAGTGATAAACCACTATTTTATGGTTTATCTTGTGCTCAATTAAGTGGTTTTTATCAACTCTTTACCCACTTATTCATAAGATTTGCATGTTTTACATTCTCCTTCCTGATTTTGTGCTATGATTGAAAACATGCTTCTTTGGTCTTAATTTAGCTAATATTAATCCTCTCTTATTACCATTCGATGCCTTGATATGTGTGTTAAGTGTTTTCAGAGATTACAGGGTAGGAATGGCCTAGAGGATGGAAAGGAAGCATGCAAAAGTGGAAGGAATACAAGAAGTTGAAGGAACTGCAAAGCTGTCAGCCTGACCCTCTCGCACTAAAACGACCATAACTTGAGCTACAAAGGTCCAAATGATGTGGTTCCAGTTACGTTAGAAAGCTAACATCCGGGGCTTTGATTTGACATATAATATTCCATAGTGGCCATACAGGTAGGTGACGTGAATGCGCGCTCCACACGGACGCGTCGCATCTGCGAAAATCAGCGTGGCAGATTTCATAACCAGCGAATTCTGGGCTATTTCCGGCCCATTTTCAAGACCAGAAAATACAGATTAAAGGCTGCAAAGTGGAGGAATGAAGGGAATGACTCATAATTCACTTTTCATAATTTAGATGTAGTTTGAGAGAGAGAGAGGCTCTCTCCTCTCTCTTAGGATTTAGGATTAGGATTTCTCTTAAAGGATTTAGGATTTATTATTATTTCAACTTACAATTCTTCTGAGCTCCAGGTTCAATATTCTTTTATTTTGACTTCTCTTCTACTTTGAGATACTTTAATGCTTTTATTTATTAATGACTTATATTGCCGAATTGGCTTATGAACCATTCATGTTATGATTTTCTTAACTAGTATAATTTGAAGTATTTTCAGACTCATGATTGTTTTCTTTTATTTATATAAATAATTTAGATTTTTCCCCCTTTTGGCTTTGGTTAGGTAATTGGTAATACTTGAGTTGTCAAACTCAGCAGTGGTTGAAATTGGCAGATTCTAATTGATCTAGATCACTCTAAAGCTAGCCCTCCCACAGGGATTGACTAGGACTTGAGGATCAAGCTAATTAGTCTACTTGACCTTCCTTTGTTTAATAAAGGATAACTAAGTGGGATTAAAACCCAATTCTCATCACACCTGATAAGGATAACTAGGATAGGAATTCCAATTCTAATACCTTGCCAAGAGTTTATTTTATTATTACTATTTTATTTTTTCTTGTCATTTAACATACTTGTTCCTTACTTTCAAAACCCCCAATTTACAAGACTCATAACCAATAATAAGAACATACCTCCCTGCAATTCCTTGAGAAGATGACCCGAGGTTTGAATACTTCGGTTATCAATTTATTTAAGGGTTTGTTACTTGTGACAACCAAAACATTTGTAAGAAAGGTTGATTGCTTGGTTTAGAAACTATACTTGCAACGAGAATTTATTATAACTTCTAAACCGCCAATCTTCCGTTCCAAAATGGCGCCGTTGCCGGGGAATTGCAAACGTGTGCCTTATTATTGGTTATTGTAAATATTTTTAAAAAAAATTCAGATTTTTATTTTAAATTTTTTATCTTATCTTATCTTTTTTCAAACATCATATCTTTTTCAAAATGTTTTCTTTTTGTTAGTTTTTGTTTTTATTTTTTCCTACTACTATGAACTCTCACCCCTCTGGCTTCAAGCTTGATTCTAATGTTGTTGTTAGGAATGGAAACTATAATGAGAACAAGCATCAAGATTGGAAGAATCAAAGATGGGAGGAGTCACAAGGATTTAATCAACCCTCATGGCAACGACCACCTCCAATGGACTATCAACAACTGTTTTGTGATGCATATCAAGGCAATGGCTATGGTGAATGCTCTTTTGATTATCAACAACCACCATCATATACCTATAAACCCCCTCCTCAACATGACTTTGGACCACCATACTCACAAGCCCCTTTCTGCCATTCTCCTCTATATGACCCTAACCCTCAACCACCATACCAACCACCATATAAACCATATATAGAACCACCCCAATTTCAACCCAATTACTCCCAGGAACCACCACCTCAATATACACCATCTCCTTATCATTATCAAGATGAACCCTCCTATCCACCCCAAACCTCCATGGAGAACACACTTACCTCTCTTAGGGGTCTCACCTCTAAACTCCAAAGTCTTATATCCTGCATGGACCAATCTTTTACCTCGAATACTCAACCCTCAAGTTCCAGCGTACTTCCATCTCAACCACAGTATGATCCCTCTATCCCATCACCACCATCCATGGAAGAGCACCCACATCCATCAATCCAAGAGTAACATGATCCCAATGCTGCTATTGACATGGAACAAGAGAGAAGGGATCATAAGGAGCTATCATTGAAAAGAAGATACCTTTGCAGGTGAAGGAGTAGTTGAAGGGAGTTATCATTGAAAAGAAGCCATCAAGGAGGAATACAATTTCATATTTAAACACCTGGATCAAGCAATAAATCGATTGCCTTTTCGACGTTCAGACGTTCAAGGAACCCCCATGGCTTCATATGCATAATCAAATGAAGAACGTAGCATGAAGGAGACACTAGGAACTCCAATGGACAATAAGGACATGACTTTGTACTGGAACAAGTGGGGGGAGCCGGAATTATTAAAGAAGAAGAAGTGGTTCAAGACTTAGGAGATGTTGAACCTCCATGGGTAGGTCAAGTTATAGAGCCTCCTTCAAAGACGTTTGAAACTGGTGTTGAGGAAGGTGTACAACCTCCAAAGCATCTCATGATTGAAGACTTTGAAGGGAATGATCAAGAGATGGATTCAATCATTAATGAATTCTTATCTACATTTGAATCCTCTCCCGTTGGACTTGACATGAAGATTAAAGAAGAAGAAGCACAACCTCCCATACCCTTGGTGAACAATGAAGAAGAAATTGAATCAGAAGAAAGCTACCAAGAGGAAGAGGTTGAAATTAAAGAAGCTTGCAAAAAGGTGGAAGATGTCAAAGAAGAGCACAAGGGAGTGGAGCTTGCAAGTTCAAGTGGGTAAAATTCATATCCCTTAGCTTTCTAATTCCACTTGAATATGGGCTACTGGAGATGAATGGTTAACTTAGAGCTCTTTGTGGCATTAAGAGTAAGAGGAAGATGGTCAGTGGTAAGAATTGTCCTGCAAGGCTCATTATGGTTGGAAGCTTTGAGTTTAAACGCAAATGTTGGTGTAGAGCTCAACTTAATGGGTATAGGAAGTTGTTTGGCCGCTTTGGTGAGAATTCAGATTGCTTGCTACCCGGATGGAATCATGATGATCAACAAGAAGACGGGTGCAAAAGCAAGGTTTGGGACCCCAAAATTTATTTTGGCAATCAACACTCTTGGGGCCTTGTCACTTGCTTTAACTTGCTTGAAGGCTTTCTGCGCCTAGTTTGGGATCCCGGAGGCTACTGGAATTCCAAACATTGGTGGAGATTTTTGGATGAATACAAGCACAAGTCACCATAACAAGGAGCTCACCAAATGTCCAACTTAAGAACTTTAACTAAAAGTGCTAGGTGGGAGACAACCCACCATGGTATGATCGTTCCTTTTTCAGTTTTAATTCTAGTCTATTTTGTTTATTTTTGAGTTTTGATTGAACCTGGAATCATGCATAGCATTCATATTAAACATTGCATTCTGCATATTGCATTATAAAAAAATCACACACGCGACGCATAAGCGTCGCTGACGCGTCCGCGTGACAAGTGCATTCGGAAGAAAAGTAAACTAAACAAAGAGTCACGCGAAAGCGCGGCTGGAGGCGTGCCTTTGGCACAAATTGATCCATGCGACCGCGTCGCTGACGCGTCCACGTCATGTGGGAAAAACGCTTCCCACGCGTCCGTGTCACCCACGCAAACACGTGCCTCAAAATCGACGTAAAAGGGTGTATGGCCAAAAGTTGAGCTAGAATTGGGCTGAACTCGTGCTTGTAGCACAAGCCCTACCACGTGAACGCGTGCCCCACGCGTCCGTGCCGTTCTTTAAAACAAGGCCAACCACACGATCGCGTCCACCACGCGATCGCGTCTCCCAAAGTTTTGGCAAAATAAGTTTTTCACCAGAGAGTTGCGCGGCCGCGAGGCTGCACTCGCGCTGAAGGCACGAATCACTTCACGCGAATGCGTGACCCACGCGTTCGCATCACTTCCTCGAAGCGCTATCCACGCGACTGCGTGCCCCACGCGCTCGCGTGGCCTGCGCCGCACAGCTCATCCAACACAGCCAAATATCTTATCTTTTCTTCCCCAAATCTAAATTTTTCTTTCCCCTTTCTTAATTCTTTCTTCTTCCTCCTTTACTTTCTTCTATTATCTCCACTCTTCATCTTATTCATTCTTTTTCTTCTTCTCTCTTTACTCTCTTCTTTCTCTTCTTCTCCCTTCCTTTTCTATATTTTCTGTTTTACATTGGTGTTACAATCTTCTTACTCATCTGTTGCATATATCCTGCATTATTTTAGGTGCTTCTTAACTTGTTGCTATTTAGTTGACATGCCATGTGCTTCTATTATTTTCTCACTTGCATGTTGTAGCTACCATGTAATTGAGACCCTCATTATTTGGCATTACCCCACCTAGACTTTATTTATTTTCTTATCTTCATTTCTGGGTTACTTTTTCTTTTTTTCCCTCTTCTTTTAGGCTGGCCACCAAGAGGGAAAAAGACGAGTTTCTAATTGGAACAGTGAACAAGTTTACCGCACAATATTTGTAGAAAAGCATCAGTTGGAGCAACCCGTCCACCTGCGCATCTCAGCATGCACTGAGGACGGTGCAATCTTTAAGTGTGGGGAGGTCGACACCAATCTCCACGGGTTAGTTATTCTCTTCTCAACACCAATATTCTATTTTCTTTGTTTGTTCATTGCTGCATTTGCATATTTGATTGCATGTTTGTTTGATTTTATGCATTTAGTTACTACTTGGTTGAAGTAATATTTTGTTTTTCAAGAAATTTTATAGTAATTCACTAATTTAAATTGAAAAATTTGTGTTAAACTTGTTTGGAAGTTGTATTTGGAACATGGTTTTTTGAGCCAAAGAACACACAACCTGTGAGATTTTGAGCTTAATTGCATGGTTACATTATTTAACCATAATATTTTATTCTTGTGTATTTTCTTCTCTATAATTGCAATCTTTACTTTGTTTCAGCCTATACGTCCATTGTTTAGTATATTTACATGCTTGCATATGATTGAGGCCATTATTTGTATTTTTGCTCACTTATCTCAAATAAACCTACCTTTTATGCCATCCTTGTTAGCCCCCTTGAGCCTTTTAACCCCCTTCTATTTCATAACCACATCCCTAACCTTAAGCAGAAAAAACAAAATAAAAATCCCAAGTTGAATCCTTGGTTAGCTTAAGATAGATATTGTGTATAATTTAAGTGTGGGTAATTTTATGGGAACATGTGATGATAGAAAAAAAAAGTAGGGAATTAAATTTAATAAGTTATTTGAAAATTTGGGAAGCATGCTCATGTGAAATCAAAATAACTAAATTACCATGTGCATTGATAAAAAAATTTATTAAATAAGGGGATATAAAAAAATATAAAACTATTACCTCGAATGCAAAATAAAAAGAATCAATGCACATGGGACAAAATTCAAAAAAATAAGTTTGATACATGAGCATGTAATACAGAAGTGGGAAAATTTTGGGTAGCTAGGTAAAGCATTTTAAATTATATGAAGTATGTATATGTTAGGCGAGATCTTAGACTAATCAAGGATTCACTTTGTTAGCTCACTTAGCCTTATATATATACCCTTACCTTTACCTTAGCCCCATTACAACCTTGAAAAAGACCTCATGATGTTTGTATGTATACATTAAATATTTGTTGATTGGTTAGATGAAGAACGAAGTTTAGAAAGCATGATTAGAGAAGAATGGAGTGATCACCCTATACACTTGAGAGTTAGAGTGATATACACTACCAGTAAGGGTTCAATGCTTGATTCTATGTTCGCTGCTTTCATTAGCTATCTTCTTACAAGCTTACTTACTTTTTATTGTACAATATGAATTAGTGGAATTTGGTTTGTATTTGTCTTGAAGAACTTGTTTGCTTTTAACCAAGTAACATTTTGCATGTAGTTGCATTCACATAGATAGGTTGCATTGCATACTCTCTATCATTCCTCTTCACTCCTTTATAGCTTCTCTTGAGCTTAGCATGAGTACATGCTAATATTTAAGTGTGGGGAGGTTGATAAACCACTATTTTATGGTTTATCTTGTGCTCAATTGAGTGGTTTTTATCAACTCTTTACCCACTTATTCATATGATTTGCATGTTTTACATTCTCCTTCCGGATTTTGTGCTATGATTGAAAACATGCTTCTTTGGTCTTAATTTAGCTAATATTAATCCTCTCTTATTACCATTCGATGCCTTCATATGTGTGTTAAGTATTTTTAGAGATTACAGGGCAGGAATGGCCTAGATGATGGAAAGGAAGCATGCAAAAGTGGAAGGAAAACAAGAAGTTGAAGGAACTGCAAAGCTGTCAGCCTGACCCTTCGCACTAAAATGAATATAACTTGAGCTACAGAGATCCAAATGATGTGGTTTCAGTTGCGTTAGAAAGCTAACGTCCGGGGCTTCGATTTGATATATAATTTGGCATAGTGGCAGATTTCATAACCAGCGAATTCTGGGCTATTTTTGGCCCAGTTTCAAGCCCAGAAAACACATATTAAAGGCTGCAAAGTGGAGGAATGAAGGGAACCACTCATAATTCACTTTTCATAATTTAGATGTAGTTTAAGAGAGAGAGAGGCTCTCTCCTCTCTCTTAGGATTTACGATTAGGATTTCTCTTAAAGGATTTAGGATTTATTATTATTTCAACTTACAATTCTTCTGAGCTCCAGGTTCAATATTCCTTTATTTTGACTTCTCTTCTACTTTGAGATACTTTAATTATTTTATTTATTAATGACTTATGTTGCCAAATTGGCTTATGAACCATTCGTGTTATGATTTTCTTAACTAATACAATTTGAAGTATTTTCAGACTCAACAGTGGTAAATAATTTAGATTTTTCTCCCTTTTGGCTTTGGTTAGGTAATTGGTAACACTTGAGTTGTCAAACTCAACAGTGGTTGAAATTGGCAGATTCTAATTGATCTAGATCGCTCTAAAGCTTGTCCTCCCACAGGGATTTTATTTTCATCTTGCCGACCTTGTCGTGATTGGGCGATGAATTTTATTTTCAACTTGCCAACATTGTCATGATCGGGCGATGAATTTGGTTTTCATCTTGCTGACCTTGTCGTGATCGGGTGATGAATTTGGTTTTCATCTTACTAACCTTGTCGTAATCGGGTGATGAATTCTTGCACTCAGATTAATGCATCTTGGTAAGAAATTTTTTAGGGAATCTGCAAACTTTTAAACAATAAAATGAAGATATGAATAAGAGTGTGTATATGTTAGTGCTTACCCTTCTAGGTCGGACAATCTTTTAAATCTCGACATGGCGCCCTTCTTAGATTGCAGGCATGCCATGACCTTGGTAGCTCTCGCCCCTCGAGGTCGGACACTTTGTGGTGACCTTTCCCCGGTACTTCTGAACAACTTGGTATGGTCCTTTCCAGTTGGCTGCTAGCTTCCCTTCTCCTGGCCGACTTTAGGTCTATTCAACGCTTTAGTGCTTCCTCTCTAATCCGAGCTCTTTCTCGGACTTCTGGAAGTAGGTTGAGCTCTTCCCTTTGAGTTTGGGAGTTGGTATCATTGTTGTGGAGGATCACTCTAGGGGATCCCTCTTCTACCTCCACAGGAATCATTGCCTCTATTCCATAAACAAGTCGAAATGGTGATTCTCCGGTGGTTGAGTGTGGTGTTGTCTGATATGCCCATAGGACTTGTGGGAGCTCTTCTGGTGGGGCTATAGGAAAGTTGGCATGCTTCTGGCATGGTGGGCATCTCTTGACGAGCTCTATTGCTTCCTTTTGTAAGGTTGGCCAGTAAAAACCAGCTCACAGTACCCTTTTTGGCAAGAGCTTCTTGCCCCGAGGTGGTTGTTGTACATGCCTCCATGGACTTCCTCTAGGACGTCCCTAGTATCAGAGGTCGGAATGCATTTTAGCATAGGTGTAGAGATTCCTCTCCTATATAGGAAGTCGCGCACTATGGTGTAGTATTGTGCTTCTTGTACTAGCCTTTTGGCCTCCTTCTTATCTGTGGAGAGTGTCTCTGACTTGAGGTAGTTGATTATGGGTGTCATCCACCCTTGACCCTAACCTGATATGGTTAGGACCTTTTCTTCCTCTAAGATTGATGGATTTTGCAGTGTTTCTTGGATGAGGGTTCTATTATTGCCCCCTGGTTTAGTGTTGGCTAGTTTTGAAAGTGCATAAGCTCGGACATTCTGTTCCCGAGCTATATGTTGGACCTCATATCCCCCGAATTATCCAAGTTGTTCTTTGGTTTTATTTTGAAAGTGTATCAGCTTGGGCATTCTGTTCCCGAGGTATGTGTCGGACCTCAAATCCCCCGAATTGTCCGAGCTGTTCTCTGGTTTTGTCCAGGTACTTTTTCAAGGTGGGATCCTTAGCATGGTAGCTCCCTTCTATTTGCAAGGTGACTACTTGTGAATTACTGAACACGGTAAGCTTTTGAACTCCTACCTCCTTAGTAAGCCTCAAACCAGCCAGTAGTGCCTCGTATTCAGCTTGGTTATTTAGCTCGATTTGGGTTCCCTGATTGCTTTCTATAATTACACTTGTGCCACTCCCGGTTTTTTTTTTGGAGAGTCATCCACGTAGAGATTCCATTTTGTGGGAGTTCCTGGGGTGTCCGTGTACTCTGCAATGAAGTCGGCCAGATACTGTGATTTGATGGCTGTCCAAGCTTCATATCAAATATCAAATTCGGATAACTCGACTGCCCACTGTAGGATTCTTCCAGCTAAGTCTATTTTCTGTAGGATGCCTTCTATGGGCTGGTTGGTGTAAGCTCTGATAGTGTGAGTTTGAAAATATGGGTGGAGTCGTCGAGAAGTGAGTATGAGTGCGTAGGTGAACTTTTTCTATCTTTTGATAGTTAGAGCTTTACTGATGAAGTAGATGGGTTGTTGCCCACTTTCGTCTTCTTTGACTAGTGCTGAGGCTATTGCCTGACTTTCCACTACGAGGTATAATATGAGTTCTTTACTTTCCCGTGGTCAGGTAAGAATGGGTGGATGCCCCAAGAATTTTTTGAAATCTCGGAAGGCTTGTTCGCACTCCGTTGTCCATTCAAACCTTTCTCCCTTCCTTAATATACCTCTTTGAAGTGTCTTTTGCGAGATGATTTAGAGATCCCTCCTCCTGTGAGTCCTCCATTTATCATATAAACAGGTCTCTCAGGGGTGTGAGGTGGACGTTCAACTCGTCCGACCTCTTCTGTGTGAGATGGACGTTTAACTCATCTGACCTCTTCATCCCTTCTTCTCTTTCTCGATTTATCTGCTTTATTGGCTTAGAACCGATCTAGTCGCCCTTCTCGTGCCAATCTTTCTATGACATTCTTTAGGTCAAAGCACTCGTTGGTAGAATGCAATACTCTGATCGACTTCCTTTTTGTGTTTAATCAGGAGAGCAGAGAGCAAAAATTAAACAAACCTAAAGAACCTCTGCCATAGGAGAGTAGAGGACAGAAAAGAAAAGAATGAAGTAACTAAAGAGGTCTCTTCCTCAGGAGAATAGAGGGCAAAGATAAAAAGGCTTTAAAAGACTGTCTCCCACAAGAGAGCAGATGCAACCTTGTTTGGGCCTTAGTGCCAAACGTATAGTGGGGATGCCCACACACTGAGAACTGTTATCCATATGTAAGCATATTACAATATATTCAAAAGTCACATTGTATGCGGCCTGGCCATAAGACTTATATGCACACTGTATGCATCAAGAAAGCCAGATCTGGGACTTGTGCCCAGATAATGTCAAGAGTGGGTAGGCAACCGACACATGAGCTCATGGCCTGCGATAGAAATAAGCATGCATCATCCTTGCTGTGCATTTGCATTTTATTTGATGATATGAAATTGATTGTGTTGTCTTCTTGTGTTTCTACATTCTTTACTAAATTATTATGACTGGTTGCTTCTCTGTGAATCTTGTATAATAGGCTGTGAATTAAATTGAACTGTGATAATTCTGACATAACTAACTACCCCCGCCCTACTAAGAACTCCCCAGTTCTTACCCTATTCCTTCCTTCCCTTCAAATGGAGACCGGAATCCTATTTTATGAGATGGACCCACCCTATATATATGAGGATCTCGTACAGTATAGATTTTACGTACTAGCTGCAGAGATTAGGACCCGTACGTATGTTCTACACGATCACCCCTTCCGTCATCCGATTAACACTCTGCACTTTAACCCCGATAGATACATATACATATATATAAATATGATAGTCAAAACGATACCAACCATAGCCCGTGGAGTTTAGGCCGACTAGTTAAATATAGATATTACAGAGTGTTTGATTTAAATTAGCATATGTATTCTATCTCTCAAGTTTAGCCTCTAAGGCAACAAAGTATAAAGTGTAAAAGTGGGAGTACTGTAACAAAATATCCAAAAGTACAAAAGATGATAAAAGATCCTCCACTCCGTCACCATCTTGCAACTCACCGAGATGGGTTACGACCTGCAACTGGAAAAACAACAATATATGGTATGAGAACCAGAGGTTCTCAGTATGGTAACAGTGCCCAATATGTAAGATATAAAGTTTCGGGATGCCAAAGGCAATCCTAGAACTTCACATCGATACAAAATGCTCAAGCTTAAAACAAATAATTAACTTAAACCGTAAACAGGATAATTTAAACTTAGGGGGTTTCTAACTAATACCAAATTACACTGCTATATCCCACAG
Source organism: Arachis duranensis (assembly GCF_000817695.3). Lineage (NCBI taxonomy): Eukaryota > Viridiplantae > Streptophyta > Magnoliopsida > Fabales > Fabaceae > Arachis > Arachis duranensis. The sequence goes on along the minus strand of NC_029775.3, from coordinate 51,890,738 downwards.
CCTTCGCCAACCTACCCTCAACGCAATCCCATCTCCACAGCCTACCTGATCTCCTCAGCACCCGTCAATCACAGATAATAGAAGCAAGTAAAACACAAGTAGTATACATATATAGCAGGTAAATCAACTAGCATTTAAGAATGTTATTCAAATAAGCATAACTCAAGTAATCAAAGTAAGAAAGCATGTAAAAGATGCATATGATGAATGTCTATCCTATTTGGCTCGTGATATCACTTTTCGATTATAGAGCCAATCCTAACACAAAGTTCGGTCAGCAACATCTGGATTAGTCTCTCTGTTGTGCATACTCAGGAGGAATAATTCCGAGGGATGAGTGCCCTACCACCTTCTCCATCAGAGGATAAGGTTCCGAGAGAAAGTGCCCTACCACCTTCCTTTGGATGCCATATGATTCCATGGGATATTGCCCTACCACCTTGCAACATGAGAGAAATTTGAGCGGGGAGTCCAGCTTCAACCCTCACATCTCAACGTAGGCAAGAGACTGCCTCGACCCCTACGCTGGCACCACTACCTCGACAAGCGGGAGACTGCCACAGTCTTTGCCCAAGGCGCATAGCGACTTACCAATTCAATACATGTCATGTGAGCGGGAGACTGCCATAGCCCTCAAATCCAAACATAAGCGGGAGACTGCCACAGCCCTTACGATGGAGAATAATGCATATCACAATCATATACTTAACTTATACTCATCTTATTAGCCATAATCATTCATGTTTCTCAAGTCATTGTCACCTCAACACTCTACCCAGACACTCTAGCTATTCCATCTAGAGAACTTCCCAAGCCTAAATCACCATATTCTAAACTTATGAAAGAAATTCATCAATTTAGTTTACTAACTCATCTATAATAGTATTAGGGCCTAATTACTAGATAGAAATATTAAACGGTAATTAAAGAAGTTTAGAAAGCTAGAGAATCCTTGAAAATTTGAAGAAAATAATTTTTCAGCAAAACAGGGGTCTCACATACGTGAACCCCTGTCTCACGTACAAATGCCCTGAAATTGGACCATGTCGTGTACGTGTCTATGCGCCGCGTACGCAGAAGTGCTGGACAGAGCCATTACCCGCGTAAGCGTGCGTGTGCCGCGTACGCAAGCTAAAGCAGACTTGGGAAAATTTTAAAGCTACAGAATTTTAGATTTTTTTACGGTACTTCCGATATTCATAAATTCCTCTACAAAATTCCGTTATTCTCAAACTTTATATCATTTTAAAGCTCTTTGATGAGCGGATAATTTATACGCTTTTTGACATTGTTTTTAGTATGTTTTAGTTAGTTTTTATTATATTTTTATTAGTTTTTAGTTAAAATTCACTTTTTTGGACTTTACTATGAGTTTGTGTGTTTTTCTGTGATTTCAGGTATTTTCTGGCTGAAATTGAGGGACCTGAGCAAAAATCTGATTCAGAGGCTGAAAAGGACTGCAGATGCTGTTGGATTCTGACCTCCCTGCACTCGAAGTGGATTTTCTGGAGCTACAGAAGCTCAATTGGCGTGCTCTCAACTGCGTTGGAAAGTAGACATCCTGGGCTTTCCATCAATGTATAATAGTCCATATTTTGCCCGAGATTTGATGCCCAAACAGGCATTCCAAGTCAGCTCAAGAATTCCGGCGTAAAACGCCGGAACTGGCACAAGAATGGGAGTTAAACGCCCAAACTGGCACAAAAGCTGGCGTTTAACTCCAAGAAGAGTCTCTACACGAAAATGCTTGAATGCTCAGCCCAAGCACACACCAAGTGGGCCCGGAAGTGGATTTTTATGTAATTTACTCATCTTTGTAAACCCTAGGCTACTAGTTCTATATATATAGGACCTTTTACTATTGTATTTTCATCTTTGGACGTCTAGTTCTTAGATCATGGGGGCTGGCCTCTCGGCCATGCCTAGATCTTGGTTCTTCTGGTTCCCTCTTTGGGGCTGGGAGGCTGGCCATTTGGCCATGCCTAGACCTTGTTCTTATGTATTTTCAACGGTGGAGTTTCTACACACCATAGATTAAGGTGTTGAGCTCTGCTGTACCTCGAGTATTAATGCAATTACTATTGTTCTTCTATTCAGTTCAGCTTATTCTTATTCTAAGATATCACTTGTTCCCCAACTTGATGAATGTGATGATCCGTGACACTCATCATCATTCTCACCTATGAACGTGTGCCTGACAACCACCTCCGTTCTACCTTAGACTGAGTGGATATCTCTTGGGTTCCTTAATCAGGATCTTCGTGGTATAAGCTAGAATTGATGGCGGCATTCAAGAGAATCCGGAAGGTCTAAACCTTGTGTGTGGTATTCTGAGTAGGATTCAAGGATTGAATGACTGTGATGAGCTTCAAACTCGCGATTGTGGGGCGTTAGTGACAGACGCAAAAGAATCCCTGGATTCTATTCCGACATGATCGAGAACCGACAGCTGAATAGCCGTGCTGTGACAGAGCGCGTTGAACATTTTCACTGAGAGGACGAGACTGTAGCCATTGACAATGGTGATGCCCAACATACAGCTTGCCATGGAAAGGAGTAAGAAGGTTTGGATGAAGATAGTAGGAAAGCAGAGAGACGGAAGGGACAAAGCATCTCCATACGCTTATCTGAAATTCTCACCAATGAATTACATAAGTATCACTATCTTTATTTTATGCTTTATTCATAAACCATCTATAACCATTTGAATCTGCCTGACTGAGATTTACAAGATGACCATAGCTTGCTTCATACCAACAATCTCCGTGGGATCGACCCTAACTCGCGTAAGGTTTATTACTTGGACGTCCGAGTGCACTTGCTGGTTAGTTGTGCAAAGTTGTGATAAAGAGTTGAGATTGCAATTGAGCGTACCATGTTGATGGCACCATTGATGATCACAATTTCGTGCACCAAGTTTTTGGCGTCGTTGCCGGGGAATTAAATGTCCTAACTACAGTTTCGCATTTGTTCCCTGCAATAACAGTGCCAAGTTTTGATCCGGCAACAACACCAAGTTTTTGGCGCTGTTGCCGGGGATTGTTTGAGTTTGCACAACTGACGGTTCATCTTGTTGCTTAGATTAGGTATTTTTTAGAATTTTTAAGAATGAATTCTAGTGTTTCAAGGTGATGTTCTTATCATCACCAAAGCTGATTGATTTTCATCAATTTAGCCCTTGAATGCAATGTCCTACTGAAGCTTGGCTAGCCATGTCTAATTCCTTTAGACTAAAGCTTTAGACTAACATTGCATGATTCCTGGAATTCTCATTAAGAATTTTGATATTTTATTTTCTTCTCCATATAATTTTCGAAAAAAAACAAAACAAATTACAAAATCATAAAAACCAAAAATATTTCTTGTTTGAGTCTAGTGTCTTATTTTAAGTGTGGTGTCAATTGCATGTTTCTGTTCTTCTTGCATTTATCATGTGTCTTCATTGATCTTCAAGTTGTTCTTGATGATTTACTTGCTCTGATCTTTAAATTCTCTTTTTTGTGTGTTTTGTTGTTTCTCATATGCATTCTCAATTTGTTAGTGTCAGTAGTATACAAACTTCTAAGTTTGGTGTCTTGCATGCATTGTTTATTTGATTTTAGTTGCATTTTGATTTTTCCTCATCATTAAAAATCCAAAAAAAATTTAATTTGTGTCTTTTCAAGTCAATAATGCAGAAAATTGAATATTCAGAACATACAGCAGAAGAATTACACAGAAAAAGCTGGGCGTTCAAAACGCCCAGTAAGGAAGGAAAACTCGCGTTTAAACGCCAGCCAGGGTACCTGGCTGGGCATTTAACGCCCAAAAGGGTAGCATTTTGGGCGTTAAACGCCCAGAATGGTATCCATTCTGGGCGTTTAACGCCAGGATGGCACAAGAGGGAAGATTTTGTTTTCAATTCAATTTTTTTTCAAGTTTTCAAAATTTTTCAAAATCAAATCTTTTTCAAATCATATCTTTCCAATCATATATTTTCAAAATCAATTTCTTTCCATTCTCAAAAATACTTTCTAACAATTAATGATTTGATTCAACATTTCAAGTATGTTGCCTTTTCTGTTGAAAAAGGTTTAATGTTTGAATCATATCTTTTCTTGGTAGCCATGTCATTAATTTTAAAAATCAAATCTTTTTAAACTGTTTTTCAATCATATCTTTTTAAAACCATAACTTTTCAATCATATCTTTTTAATCACATCTTTTTCAAAAAAGTCTTCAATCATATCTTTTTGACTTCTAATTTCGAAATCTTTTTCAAAAAACACTTTATCTCTTTCCCAATCATATTTTTTGAAAATCATTCTTCAATTTTTCAAAATGTTTTTAAAATCTTTTTAAATTTATTTTCAAAAATTTCTTCCCCTCTTCTCACATCCTTCTATTTATGGACTAACATGTACAATTCGAACTCTATCTTTCTAAGTTCAAATTCTTCTACCTCTTCCTTCTATTTTTCTTTTCCTCTAACACCTCAAGGAATCTCTATACTGTTAAGGCTGGCCCTGAACCTGAAAGGACCTTGAAGCAAAAGCTAAGAGAAGCTAAAGCACAATTCTCTGTACAGGACCAAATAGAAATCTTCAAAGAAGAAGACATTGCAGCCAAAAACAACAACAATGCCAACAATGCAAGGAAGGTGCTGGGTGACTTTACTGCACCTACTCCCGACTTCTATGGGAGAAGCATCTCTATCCCTGCCATTGGAGCAAACAACTTTGAGCTTAAGCCTCAATTAGCTTCTCTAATGCAACAGTATTGCAAGTTCCATGGACTTCCATTGGAAGATCCTCATCAGTTTTTAGCTAAATTCTTGCAAATCTGTGACACTGTCAAGACCAATGGGGTTGACCCTGAGGTCTACATACTTATGCTATTCCCTTTTGCTGTAAGAGACAGAGCTAGGATATGGTTGGACTCACAACCTAAAGAAAGCCTGAACTCTTGGGAAAAGCTAGTCAATGCCTTCTTGGCAAAATTCTTTCCACCTCAAAAACTGAGTAAGCTTAGAGTGGAAGTCCAAAACTTCAGACAGAAGGAAGGAGAATCCCTATATGAAGCTTGGGAAAGATACAAACAATTAATCAGAAAGTGTCCTTCTGATATGCTTTCTGAATGGAGCATCATCGGAATTTTCTATGATGGTCTCTCTGAACTGTCCAAGATGTCTTTGGATAGCTCTGCTGGAGGATCTCTTCATCTGAAGAAGACACCTACAGAAGCTCAAGAACTAATTGAAATGGTTGCAAATAACCAATTCATGTACCAAGCTGCACCAGGCAGTACTAAGGATGCTTCATCTGAAGAAGAAGCTTATGATCCTAAGAACCCTTCAATGGAAGAGGTGAATTACATGGGAGAACTCTATGGAAACACCTATAATCCTTCATGGAGAAATCATCCAAATCTCTCATGGAAGGATCAACAGAGACCTCAACAAGGTTTTAACAACAATAATGGTGGAAGAAACAGGTTTAACAATGGCAAGCCTTTTCCATCATCTTTTCAGCAACAGATAGAGAATTCTAAGCAGAGCCACTCTAACTTAGCAACCATGGTCTCTGATCTAATCAAAACCACTCAAACTTTTATGAATGAAACAAGGTCCTCCATTAGAAATTTGGAGGCACAAGTGGGTCAGCTGAGCAAGAAAGTCACTGAACTCCCTCCTAGCACTCTTCCAAGCAATACAGAAGAGAATCCAAAAGGAGAGTGCAAGGCCATCAACATGGCCGAACTTGGAGAGGAGAAAGAGGCAGTGTACGCCACTAAGGAAGACCTCAATGGACGTTCACTGGCCTCCAATGAGTTCCCTAATGAGGAACCATGGGAATCTGAGGCTCACACTGAGACCATAGAGATTCCATTAGATTTACTTCTGCCATTCATGAGCTCTGACGAGTATTCGTCCTCTGAAGAGGACGAAGATGTCACTGAGGAGCAAGTTGCTAAGTACCTTGGAGCAATCATGAAGCTAAATGACAAGTTATTTGGTAATGAGACTTGGGAGGATGAACCCCCTTTGCTCACCAAAGAACTGGATGACTTGACTAGGCAGAGATTACCTCAAAAGAGACAAGACCCTGGGAAGTTCTCAATACCTTGTACAGTAGGCACCATGACCTTCAAGAAGGCTCTGTGTGACCTAGGGTGAAGCATAAACCTCATGCCTCTCTCTGTAATGGAGAAGCTAGGGATCTTTGAGGTGCAAGCTGCAAGAATCTCACTAGAGATGGCAGACAATTCAAGAAAACAAGCTAATGGACTTGTAGAGGATGTTCTGGTAAAAGTTGAAGACCATTACATCCCTGCTAATTTCATAGTCCTAGAGACTGGGAAGTGCATGGATGAATCCATCATCCTTGGCAGACCCTTCCTAGCCACAGCAAAGGCTGTGATTGATGTTGACAGAGGAGAATTGATCATTCAAGTGAATGAAGAATCCCTTGTGTTTAAGGCTCAAGGATATCCCTCTGCAACCATGGAGAGGAAGCATGAAGAGCTTTTCTCAAAATAGAGTCAAACAGAGCCCCTACAGTCAAACTCTAAGTTTGGTGTGGGGAGGCCTCAACCAATTTCGAAGTTTGGTGTTGAACCCCCACATTCAAACTCTAAGTTTGATGTTGGGAGGTTCCAACATTGCTCTGAGTATCTGTGAAGCTCCATGAGAGCCCACTATCAAGCTACTGACATTAAAGAAGCGCTTGTTGGGAGGCAACCCAATGTTATATTTATCTATTTTTCCTTTGTTATTTTATGTTTTATGTAGGTTGATGATCATGGAAAGTCACAAAATCAATTAAAAAAGCAAAAACAGCATGAAAAATAGAATGAAAAACAGCACACCCTGGAGGAAAAACTTGCTGGCGTTTAAATGCTAGTAAGGGCAGCAAATGGGCGTTTAACGCCCAGTCTGGCACCATTCTAGGCGTTTAACGCCAGAAACGGGCACCAGACTGGCGTTAAACGCCAAAAAAGGGTAAGAAGCTGGCGTTAAACGCCAGAAATGGGCACCAGCCCGGCGTTTAACGCCAGAATTGGCATAAAGAGCATTTTTGCTCGCCACTTGGTGCAGGGATGAATTTTCCTTGACACCTCAGGATCTGTGGACCCCACAGGATCCCCACCTACCCCACCACTCTCTCTCTTCTTCACCCATTCACCAATCACCTCAACACCTCTTCCCCAAAATCCCCTCACCTATCAAATCCCACTATTCTCTTCACCACTCACATCCACCCTTCATAAAACCCCACCTACCTCACCATTCAAATTCAAACAACTTTCCCTCCCAACCCACCCTCACATGACCGAACCCTACCCCTCTCTCCACCCCTATATAAACCCATCTTCACCCCTTAATTTTAACACAACCAAAGCACTACTTCTCCCCCTTGGCCGAACCACAAAGCCACCTCCATCTCCTCTCTTCTTTTTTCTTTTGCATGAGGACGAGCAAACCTTCTAAGTTTGGTGTGGTAAAAGTATTGCTTTTTGTTATTCCATAACCATTTATGTCCGGAGAAACCTCTAGAAAGAGCAAAGGGAAGGCAAAAGCTTCCACCTCCGAGTCTTGGGAGATGGAGAGATTCATCTCAAGGGTGCATCAAGACCACTTCTATGAAGTTGTGGCCATGAAGAAGGTGATCCCTGAGGTCCCTTTCAAACTCAAAAAGAGTGAATATCCGGAGATCCGACATGAGATCCAAAGAAGAGGTTAAGAAGTTCTTACCAACCCCATTCAACAAGTCGGAATCTTAATAGTTCAAGAGTTCTATGCCAATGCATGGATCACCAAGAACCATGATCAAAGTGTGAACCCGGACCCAAAGAATTGGCTTACAATGGTTCGGGGGAAATGCTTAGATTTTAGTCCGGAAAATGTAAGGTTGGCATTCAACTTGCCCATGATGCAAGGAGATGAACACCCTTATACTAGAAGGGTCAACTTTGATTAAAGGTTGGACCAAGTCCTGGTAGACATTTATGAAGAGGGCGCTCAATGGAAGAGAGATTCAATAGGGAAGCCGGTTCAACTGAGAAGGCATGACCTCAAGCCCGTGGCTAGGGGATGGTTGGAGTTTATCCAACGCTCAATCATTCCCACTAGCAACCGGTCCGAAGTTACTATAGAATGGGCCATCATGATTCATAGCATCATGATTGGAGAGGAAATAGAAGTTCATGAGGTTATATCCCAAGAACTTTATAAGGTGGCGGACAAGTCCTCTACCTTGGCAAGGTTAGCCTTCCCTCATCTCATTTGTCACCTCTGTAATTCAGTCGCAATTGACATAGAGAGAGACATCCTCATTGATGAAGACAAGCCCATCACTAAGAAGAGGATGGAGCAAACAAGAGATCCTATTCACCATGAAATTCCTGAGATACCGCAAGGGATGCACTTTCCTCCACAAAACTATTGGGAGCAAATCAACACCTCCCTAGGAGAATTAAGTTCCAACATGGGACAACTAAGGGAATTGAGTTCCAACATGGGACAACTAAGGGTGGAGCACCAAGAACATTCCGTCCTCCTCCATGAAATTAAAGAAGATTATAGAATCATGAGAGAGGAGCAACAAAGGCAAGGAAGAGACATTGAGGAGCTCAAGCACTCCATAAGATCTTCAAGAGGAAGAACAAGCTGCCATCACTAAGGTGGTCCCGTTCTTTAATCTCCTTGTTCTTTATTCTCCTGTTTTTCGAATTTTTATGCCTATGTTTATCTATGTTTGTGTCTTATGATCATTAGTGTCTTAGTGTCTATGCGTTAAAGTTATGAATGTCCTATGAATCCATCACCTTTCTTAAATGAAAAATGTTCTTAATTGGAAAAGAGAAGAATTGCATGAACTTTGAATTTTATAACAGATTAATTATTTTGATGTGGTGGCAATACTTTAACTTCTGAATGTATGCTTGAACAGTGCATATGTCTTTTGAATTTGTTGTTCATGAATGTTGGCTCTTGAAAGAATGATGAAAAAGGAGACATGTTACTGAGGATCTGAAAAATCATTACAATGATTCTTGAAGCAAGAAAAAGCAGTGAATTAAAAAAAAAGATAGTACATGAAAAAAAAAAGAGAAAGAAAAAAAAGAAAAAGAAATAATAAAGTTGTGATCAAAGGCAAAAAGAGTGTGCTTAAGAACCCTGGACACCTCTAATTGGGGACTCTAGCAAAGCTGAGTCACAATCTGAAAAGGTTCACCCAGTTATGTGTCCGTAGCATGTATGTATCCGGTGGTAATACTGGAAGACAGAGTGCTTTGGGCCACGGCCAAGACTCATAAAGTAGCTATGTTCCCGGTGGTAATACTGGAAGACAGAGTGCTTTGGGCCACAGCCAAGACTCAATAAGTAGCTATGTTCAAGAATCATCATACTTTACTAGGAGAATCAATAACACTATCTGGATTTTCAAAGGATAGAGTGAGATGCCAAAACTGTTCAGAGGCAAAAAGCAAAAAGCCCCGCTCATCTAATTAATACTGATCTTCATAGATGTTTTTGGAATTCATTGCATATTCTCTTCTTTTTATCTTACTTGATCTTCAGTTACTTGAGGACAAGCAACAATTTAAGTTTGGTGTTGTGATGAGCGGATAATTTATACGCTTTTTGGCATTGTTTTTAGTATGTTTTTAGTATGTTTTAGTTGGTTTTTATTATATTTTTATTAGTTTTTAGTTAAAATTCACTTTTCTGGACTTTACTATGAGTTTGTGTGTTTTTCTGTGATTTCAGGTATTTTCTGGCTGAAATTGAGGGACCTGAGCAAAAATCTGATTCAGAGACTAAAAAGGACTGCAGATGCTTTTGGATTCTGACCTCCCTGCACTCGAAGTGGATTTTCTGGAGTTACAGAAGCCCAATTGGTGCGCTCTCAACTGCGTAGAAAAGTAGACATCCTGGGCTTTCCATCAATGTTTTATAGTCCATACTTTGCCCAAGATTTGATAGCCCAAACAGGCGTTCCAAGTCAGCTCAAGAATTCTGGCGTAAAACGTCGAAACTGGCACAATAATGGGAGTTAAACGCCCAAACTGGCACAAAAGCTGGCGTTTAACTCCAAGAAGAGTCTCTACATGAAAATGCTTCAATGCTCAGCCCAAGCACACACCAAGTGGGCCCGAAAGTGGATTTTTATGTAATTTACTCATCTTTGTAAACCCTAGGCTACTAGTTCTCTACAAATAGGACCTTTTACTATTATATTCTCATCTTGGTAGCTATCTTTGAGTAGTCTTATGCTATCATAGATCACGGGGGCTGGCCTCTTGGCCATGCCTAGACCTTGTTCTTATGTATTTTCAACGGTGGAGTTTCTACACACCATAGATTAAGGTGTGGAGCTCTGCTGTACCTCAAGTATTAATGCAATTACTATTGTTCTTCTATTCAATTCAGCTTATTCTTATTCTAATATATCACTTGTTCCTCAACTTGATGAATGTCATTATCCGTGACACTCATCATCATTCTCACCTATGAACGTGTGCCTGACAACAACCTCCGTTCTACCTTAGACTGAGTGGATATCTCTTGGATTCCTTAATCAGAATCTTCGTGGTATAAGCTAGAATTGATGGCGGCATTCAAGAGAATCCGGAAGCTCTAACCTTGTCTGTGGTATTCTGAGTAGGATTCAAGAATTGAATAACTATGACGAGCTTCAAACTCGCGATTGTGGGGTG
>NC_029775.3:51878220-51880006 GCF_000817695.3 Arachis duranensis | reverse complement strand
GGCGTTAGTGACAGACGCAAAAGAATCACTGGATTCTATTCCAACCTGATTGAGAACTGACAGATGATTAGCCGTGCTGTGACAGAGCGCGTTGAACATTTTCACTGAGAGGACGAGACTGTAGCCATTGACAACGGTGATTCCCAACATACAGCTTGCCATGGAAAGGAGAAAGAAGGATTGGATGAAGACAGTAGGAAAGCAGAGAGACGGAAGGGACAAAGCATCTCCATACGCTTATCTGAAATTCTCACCAATGAATTACATAAGTATCTCTATCTTTATTTTATGCTTTATTCATAAATCATTTATAACCATTTGAATTTGCCTGACTGAGATTTACAAGATGACCATAGCTTGCTTCATACCAACAATCTCCGTGGGATCGACCCTTACTCGCGTAAGGTTTATTACTTGGACGACCCAGTGCTTAGTTGTGCGAAGTTGTGATAAAGAGTTGAGATTGCAATTGAGCGTACCATGCTGATGGCGCCATTGATGATCACAATTTCGCCATGTTGTGATAAAGTAGAAATTGTGATCATCAATGGCGCCATCAACATGGTACGCTCAATTGCAATCTCAACTCTTTATCACAATTTCGCACAACTAACCAGCAAGTGTACTGGGTCGTCCAAGTAATAAACCTTACGCGAGTAAGGGTCGATCCCATGGAGATTGTTGGTATGAAGCAAGCTATGGTCACCTTGTAAATCTCAGTCAGGCGAATTCAAACGGTTATAGCTTATTTATGAATAAAGCATAAAATAAAGATAGAGATACTTATGTAATTCATTGGTGAGAATTTCAGATAAGCGTATGAAGATGCTTTGTCCCTTCCGTCTCTCTGCTTTCCTACTGTCTTCATCCAATCCTTCTTACTCTTTTCCGTGGCAAGCTGTATGTTGGGCATCACCGTTGTCAATGGCTACAGTCCCGTCCTCTCAGTGAAAATGTTCAACGCGCTCTGTCACAGCACGGCTATTCAGCTGTCGGTTCTCGATCATGTCGGAATAGAATCCAGTGATTCTTTTGCGTCTGTCACTAACGCCCCACAATCGCAAGTTTGAAGCTCGTCACAGTCATTCAATACTCGAATCCTACTCAGAATACCTGGTGCACGAAATTGCACTCACACTTTTTGCAATCCGCACAACTAACCAGCAAGTGCACTGGGTCGTCCAAGTAATACCTTACGTGAGTAAGGGTCGAATCCCACGGAGATTGTTGGATTGAAGCAAGCTATGTTTATTTTATTAATCTTAGTCAGGATACCAATAGGATTCTTTCACCTCGTGTAAAGTAAAAAGGGCATAAAATAAATAGTTGTTACTTTAATAATGGAGAATATGTTGGAGTTTTTGGAGATGCTTTGTCCTCTGAATTTCAACTTTTCCTTGAAATCCTTTTCCCACACGCAAGGTTCCTTCCATGGCAAGCTCTATGTAGGGTGTCACCATTGTCAATGGCTACTTCCCATTCTCTCAGTGAAAATGGTCCAAATGCTCTGTCACAGCACGGCTAATCATCTGTCGGTCCTCAATCAGGTTGGAATACCAGATCTAAAAATGTCATGAGGTACAAAATAAGTCTCTAAAAGTTGTTTAAATAGTAAACTAGTAACCTAGGTTTACAGAAAATGAGTAAACTGAGATAATTGGTGCAGAAATCCACTTCTAGGGCCCACTTGGTGTGTGCTGGGGCTGAGACTAAAGCTATCCACGAGTTGAGGCCTTTCTTGGAGTTGAACTCCAAGTTATAACGTGTTTTGGGCGTTCAACTCCGG
>NC_029775.3:51877922-51878143 GCF_000817695.3 Arachis duranensis | reverse complement strand
ACGCAAAGTATGGACTATTATATATTGCTGGAAAGCCCTGGATGTCTAATTTCCAACGCCGTTAAGATCGCGCCAATTGGATTTCTGTAGCTCCAAAAAATCCATTTCGAGTGCAGGGAGGTCAGAATCCAACAGCATCAGCAGTCCTTTTTCAGCCTAACTCAGATTTTTGCTCAGCTCCTTCAATTTCAGCCAGAAAATACCTGAAATCACAGAAAAAC
>NC_029775.3:51873995-51877162 GCF_000817695.3 Arachis duranensis | reverse complement strand
TTTTTTTAACTGCTTTTTCTTGCTTCAAGAATCAATTTCATGATTTTTCAGATCATCAATAATATTTTTCGTGTTCCTCATTCTTTCAGGAGCCAATATTCATCAAATTCAAAGTACAAGTTATGTACTGTTCAAGCATTCATTCAGAGAACAAAAAGTATTGCCACCACATTATAATTTTTATTATTAAGAACTCGAAAAATATAAATTACTTCTTTATTCTAAAAATCTACTACTTTATTCATGCCTGATGATGATGAGAAAAATAAATTATAACTTAATTGGAAATAAAATCAAAATAGATATACTAATTACTACTACTACTACTACTATATATCTCCTAAGGTAAATTTCTATAATAACACTATCACAGAGTTAAAGCAAAAAAAATTGGAACTCAATAACCTGTTATTTTGAGGAGTAGATGTTCCTCTAATCTGTGGGGTGCTTTTCAAGGATTAATTTTTGGCGCTTCAGCTCCCTTAGATCACGCCCTTGCTCTTCCTGTTCCTTAAGCAGTTTGCAAAGCATGCTACTTTGATTGTTCTGTTCTTCCTTTATTTGGTCCAAAGCTTCTTGCAATTTCGAAATAGAAGCCTCAAGATGTCCCCAATATTTGAATTGAGGGAGTTCTGGGAGGGCTTCCTGTGCTCTCCTCTTGACTGAATCATCCTGCAGCTGTTGTCTGTCCATTGATATTCTAGTGATTGGCCTCTCAACTGAGATATACTCTGTTATTCCCATCTTCACTCCGGCATCTTTACAGAGCATAGAAATTAAGGTTGGATAGGCCAATCTGGCGTCCTTAGAATTCCTGTTTGCTATTTTGTATAGCTCACATGAGATCAGTTGATGGACTTCTACTTCTTTTCCCAACATGATGCAGTGAATCATTACTGCTCTTTTAATTGTAACTTCAGAACGGTTGCTGGTGGGCAATATGGAACGCCCAATGAAATCTAGCCAGCCTCTGGCTATTGGTTTTAGATCTTCTCTTTTGAGTTGATTTGGGATGCCAGTCGTGCTGGTGGTCCACCTGGCTTCAGGGATGCATATATCCTCTAGAATCTTGTCCAGACCTTTATTTACCCTCATCATTCTCCTATTAAAGGAGTCTGGGTCATCTTTCAGTTGAGGAAGCTTAAATATCTCCCTGATCTTGTCAGGATGGGTATGAACAATCTTCCCTCTGACTAGGGTCCGATGGTCATAGAGAGCAGCTCCAATTATTCTTTGCCTGTCTGTCTGCCATAGATTAGCATAGAACTCCTGAACCATGTTCCTTCCCACTTTCGTTTTAGGATTGGCCAGAATTTCCCAGTTCCTGTTTCGAATTTGCTCTTGGATCTCCGGATATTCATCTTCTTTCAGCTCAAATTTGACTTCTGAGATCACTGATCTGTGACTCATTATTTTGTAGTAATGGTCTGAATGTTCTTTAGTTAAGAACTTCCCTTGATTCCAAAGTGGCTTTGGAGTATTCTCTTTCTTGCCTCTTGGGGTGGGTTGTTTTCCTTTAGGAGCCATGATCTTAATGAGTATATTTTTGTGATCACGGATAAACACACCAAACTTAGAGCTTTGCTTGTCCTCAAGCAAAAGAGAAGAAAGAAGAGGGATAGGAGGAGAGCAAGTGTGGCATGGTGATGATGAGAGGGGCGCCGAATTTAATATATAGGGAGGGGGTGGGAAATTTTTGAAAATAAGAAAAAGATAAGATAGAAGATATGATTTATAAAAGATAGATATGATAAGAAAAAGATATAGTTTAAAAAGAGAAAGATTTGAATAATAATTAAAAGATAGATCTGAATTTTTAATTTTGAAAAAGATTTTAAAAAGATAATTGAGTTTTGAAAACAAACTTAAAAGAGTTGGATTGGATTGGAAAACAATTTGTCTTTATGGATTAAGATATATTTGAAATTTTTGAAAAAGGGATTTTAGAAATTAGGGTTCTTAGAAAACTAATTTGATTTGAAGGATGACATTTTGAAACATGTTGATGCAAGAAATTATGAATTGAAACATAAAAATTTAGAAAATTTGTAAAGAAAAATGAATTTTACCTCCTCCCCACCATCCTGGCGTTAAACGCCCAAACACTGCATGTTTTGGGCGTTTAACGCCCAAATGTTGCTTCTCCTGGGCGTTCAACGCCCAGCTGATGCATCTTTCTGGCGTTGAACGCCAGGAAGTCCTTTGTCACTGGGCGTTTTTCTGAACGCCCAGGATGCTGTCAATCTGGCGTTAAACGCCCAGAAGGTGCTTCTTTCTGGCGTTTATCGCCCAGAAGATGCTCCTTTCTGGCATTTAACGCCCAGATGGCTACCCCTACTGGCGTTGAATGCCCAGTGGGTGCTTCTTTTGGGCGTTCAACGCCCAAAATGTTTCTTACTGGCTTTTCTTCGCCAGTGAACTTCCAAATTCCCCTGTAACTCTGTGAATTCAATCAATTGCTCTTTTACCTTGAAGATATTTTGATCTATACCTGTAAAAATCAAGAGAAACAAATAAAATTAAATTTTGTGATTGGCTGGGTTGCCTCCCAACAAGCGCTTCTTTAATGTCATTAGCTGGACTATCACTGAGCTTTAATTAAGTCTCAATTTTGAGCATTCTTGTTCGAAGTTACTTTCAAAATAATGTTTAATTCTCTGTCCATTAACAATGAACTTTTTGTTAGAGTCATTATCCTGAAGCTCTACGTATCCATATGGTGATACCTTCAGCTTGTCCATTGGTCTGAGGATGGTATGGAGTGGCTACCCTGTGGCTGACTCCATAACGAACCAAAGCAGAGTAAAGCTGTTTATTGCAAAAATGAGTGCCCCCATCACTAATTAATACTCTAGGGGTACCAAATCTGCTGAAGATATTTTTCTGGAGGAATTTTAACACTGTTTTAGTGTCATTAGTGGGTGTTGCAATAGCCTCCACCCATTTGGATACATAATCCACTACCACCAGAATATAAATGTTTGAGTATGATGGTGGGAAAGGCCCCATGAAGTCAATACCCCATACATCAAACAACTAAATCTCTAAGATCCCTTATTGAGGCATGGCATAACCGTGAGGTAGATTGCCAGATCTTTGGCAACTGTCACAATTACGTACAAACTCTCGGGAGTCTTTATAGAGAGTAGGCCAGTAGAAGCCACATT
>NC_029775.3:51873586-51873892 GCF_000817695.3 Arachis duranensis | reverse complement strand
GGGATCTTCTGCGCTTCTTCTTTAGGCACACATCTACAGATTACTCCGTCTGCACATCTCTTAAAAAGATACGGCTCATCCCAAAGATAATACTTTGCATCTGTGATCAGCTTCTTTGATTGCTGTCTACTGTACTCTTTGGGTATGAATCTCACTGCCTTGTAGTTTGCAATGTCTGCAAACCACGACACTTCCTGGATGGCAAAGAGTTGCTCATCCAGAAAGGTTTCAGAGATCTCAGTGAGAGGGAGGGACACCCCTTCTACTGGTTCTATTCGGGACAGGTGATCTGCTACTTGATTCTCT
>NC_029775.3:51870703-51872199 GCF_000817695.3 Arachis duranensis | reverse complement strand
TTTTAAATATGTCCTCTAGCTCTGATTCGAGACTCTCAGCCATATTGACCTCTCTTACCAGAGAGTCAATAATATCAACACTCATGCAGTCATTTGGGGTGTCTGGATGTTGCATGGCTTTGACAACATTCAACTTGAACTCCTCCTCATTGACTCTCAAGGTTACTTCCCCTTTTTAGACATCAATGAGGGTTCGGCCAGTTGCTAGGAAAGGTCTTCCTAGAATGAGAGTTGCACTCTTGTGCTCCTCCATTTCCAGCACCACAAAGTCAGTAGGAAAGGCGAATGGCCCAACCTTGACAATCATGTCTTCAATCACGCCTGACGGGTATTTAATGGAGCCATCAGCAAGTTGAAGACATATCCTGGTTGGTTTGATTTCTTCAGTTAAACCAAGCTTTCTGATAGTAGATACAAATATTAGGTTGATACTTGCCCCAAGATCACATAAAGCTTGCTTGGTACAAGTACCCTCTAATGTGCATGGTATCATAAAGCTCCCAGGATCTTTAAGCTTCTCAGGTAAGCTTTTCAGAATGACTGCACTGCATTCTTCAGTGAGGTAAACTTTTCCAGTTTCCCTCTAATCCTTCTTATGACTTAAGATCTCTTTCATGAACTTAGCATAAGAGGGTATTTGCTCAAGTGCTTCTGCAAACGGAATCTTTATTTCAAGAGTCCTTAGATAGTCTGCAAAGCGGGCAAATTGCTTATCCTGTTCCGCTTGGCGGAGTTTTTGAGGATAAGGCATTTTGGCTTTGTATTCCTCAACCTTAGTTGCTGCAGGTTTATTACCTACAGAAGTGGGTTGGGAAGCCTTTTTAGAAGGGTTGTTATCAGCACTTGTATGTGACTGATCCCCCACTAGCATTTGAATGCCAAGGGTGGAAGCTGGGGTGGCGTTAGACGCCACCTCCTTATTTGTTACTGGCATCTGAACGCCAGAACTACGTTCCCTTTGGGCGTTCAACGCCGGATTCATGCTTGTTTCTGGCGTTAAACGCCAGGAATGAGCATGGTCTGGGCGTTCAGCGCCAGCCTTATTCCTCTCTGGGCTTTGATTGTCCTCAGAGGGATTTTGAGTAGCCATTTGTTCATTTCTTGGCTTCCTGCTACTTTGAAGTGACGTATTTAATGTTTTCCCACTTCTTAATTGAACTGCTTGGCATTCTTCTGCTATTTGTTTTGACAATTGCTTTTCTGTTTGCTTTAACTGTACTTCCATATTCCTGTTAGCCATTCTTGTTTCCTGTAGTATTTCCTTGAATTCAGCTAGCTGCTGAGTTAGAAAGTCTAATTGCTGATTGAATTCAGCAGCCTGATCTACAGGACTGAGTTCAGCAGTTACTGTTTTAGCTTCTTCTTTCATGGAAGATTCACTGCTTAGGTACAGATGCTGATTTCTGGCAACTATATCAATAAGCTCTTGAGCTTCTTCAATTGTTTTTCTCATATGTATAGATCCACCAGCTGAGTGGTCTAGAGAAATCTGAGCT
>NC_029775.3:51863434-51869165 GCF_000817695.3 Arachis duranensis | reverse complement strand
TCCACACGCAAGGTTCCTTCCATGGCAAGCTCTATGTAGGGTGTCACCGTTGTCAATGGCTACTTCCCATCCTCTCAGTGAAAATGGTCCAAATGCTCTGTCACAGTACGGCTAATCATCTGTCGGTTCTCAATCAGGTTGGAATAGAATCCATTGATTCTTTTGCGTTTGTCACTAATGCCCAGCCTTCAGGAGTTTGAAGCTCGTCACAGTCATTCAATCCCAGAATCCTACTCGGAATACCACAAACAAGGTTTATACTTTCTGGATTCTCATGAATGCCGCCATCAATCTGGCTTATACCACGAAGATTCTGATTAAGGAATCTAAGAGATACTCATTCAATCTGATGTAGAACGGAGGTGGTTGTCAAGCACATGTTCATGGATTGAGGAAGGTGATGAGTGTCACGGATCATCACCTTCTCCATAATTAAGCGCGAATGAACATCTTAGATAAGAACAAGCGTGTTTGAATGGAAAACAAAAGTAATTGCATTAATTCATCGAGACGCTGCAGAGCTCCTCACCCCCAACAATGGAGTTTAGAGACTCATGCTGCCAAAAGGTACAATTTTCAGATCTAAAAATGTCATGAGGTACAAAATAAGTCTCTAAAAGTTGTTTAAATAGTAAACTAGTAGCCTAGGTTTACAGAAAATGAGTAAACTGAGATAATTGGTGCAGAAATCCACTTCTGGGGCCCACTTGGTGTGTGCTGGGGCTGAGACTAAAGCTATCCACGAACTGAGGCTTTTCTTGGAGTTGAACTCCAAGTTATAACGTGTTTGGGCGTTCAACTCCGGATCATGACGTGTTTCTAGCGTTTAACTCCAGACAACAGCATGTACTTGGCGTTCAACGCCAAGTTGCGTCATCTATCTTCGCGCAAAGTATGGACTATTATATATTGCTGAAAAGCCCTGGATGTCTACTTTCCAACGCTGTTGAGAGCGCGCCAATTGGACTCCTGTAGCTCCAAAATATCCATTTCGAGTTCAGGGAGGTCAGAATCCAACAGCATCAGCAGTCCTTTTTCAGCCTAACTCAGGTTTTTGCTCAGCTCCTTCAATTTCAGCCAGAAAATACTTGAAATCACAGAAAAACACACAAACTCATAGTAAAGTCCAGAAATATAATTTTTGCCTAAAAACCAATAATATTCTACTAAAAACTAATTAAAACATACTAAAATCTACATGAAATTACCCCCAAAAAGCGTATAAAATATCCGCTCATCAATACCACAGACAAGGTTTAGACCTTCCGGATTCTCTTGAATGCCGCCATCAATTCTAGCTTATACCACGAAGATTCCGGTTAAGTAATCCAAGAGATATCCACTCAGTCTAAGGTAGAACGGAGGTGGTTGTCAGGCACACGATCATAGGTGAGAATGATGATGCGTGTCACGGATCATCACATTCATCAAGTTGAGGAACAAGTGATATCTTAGAACAAGAATAAGCTGAATTGAATAGAAGAACAATAGTAATTGCATTAATACTCGAGGTACAGCAGAGCTCCACACCTTAATCTATGGTGTGTAGAAACTCCACGTTGAAAATACATAAGAACAAGGTCTAGGCATGGCTGAGAGGCCAGCCTCCCAAAGAGGGTTCAATCATAGAAACATGATCAAAAGATGTAAATATAATAGCAAAAGGTCCTACTTATAGAGAACTAGTAGCTAGGGTTTACAAAAATGAGTAAATGACATAAAAATCCACTTCCGGGTCCACTTGGTGTGTGCTTGGGCTGAGCATTGAAGCATTTTCATGTAGAGACTTTTCTTGGAGTTAAACACCAGCTTTTGTGCCAGTTTGGGAGTTTAACTCCCATTCTTGTGCCAGTTCCGGCGTTTTACACTTGAATTCTTGAGCTGACTTGGAACACCTGTTTGGGCAATCAAATCTCGGACAAAGTATGGACTATTATACATTGCTGGAAAGCCCAGGATGTCTACTTTTTAACGCAGTTAAGAGCGTGCCAATTGGGCTTCTGTAGCTCCATAAAATCTACTTCGAGTTCAGGGAGGTCATAATCCAACAACATCTGCAGTCCTTTTCAGCCTCTGAATCAGATTTTTGCTCAGGTCCCTCAATTTCAGCCAGAAAATACCTGAAATCACAGAAAAACACACAAACTCATAGTAAAGTCCAGAAAAGTGAATTTTAACTAAAAACTAATAAAAAAATATAATAAAAACTAACTAAAACATACTAAAAACAATGCCAAAAAGCGTATAAATTATCCGCTCATCAATAACCAACTCCCAAATCACCAAATTCAAGCTTTATTCATACAATATTTTCATATATTAATAAATAAAGCTCACAATACACCAAACCACAAGGGCATAGAGGTTTCTTATCTTATCCAACAGTGATTGGAGCAAAGTCTGGTTACCTACTACTCGAGTTCACCTAAACAATCAAAATCACAAAGCTTATTCAAAAACCAAATCCAAAATCATAAAATATTTATGGATGGAAATAGGAGCTGGAGTTTCGATTTCTTACCAACAATGCCTAGCTAGAAATGAGAGGCTTGATGAGAGCTTCGTTTGGCCACAAACGACACGTCAATCAGAGCACTATAGCATAAGTTATGAGCAAAACAAGGTTTGGGTGAATAGTGAAATCGCAAACCCCTTCTCTTCTCTCTTCTCACCTCTCTCTCTTTTCTAAAAAATTAGGCTGAATGCTTCTTAATGATAACATATATATGTTGGGTTTGGGCCCAGTCCAATCCATTAGCGTTTTAGCCTCGTTTGGCCCAACTTTGGACTAAAACCTTTAAGATTAGTGCCCAATTTTTAGTTCTAAATATTTTTCTAAGTTTTTGTACTGTTTTCATTATTCTCACACAGTATTGGACAGACTTAAGCCGGTACTGCCGGCTAAATTATCGGTATGCATTTTTACGCAATTTTTCGCAGAAAATTATATTTTTCCCCTCGGAAAAATCTATTGAATTCAAATCTCACTTTCAAATTTTAAAATTAAGACTTCTATATTTTTTACCTATTTTTAGGAAATTAATTTATTTTACGTTAATTAATTGGTTAATTATTTTTTATTCTTACATTCTCCCCTCCTAATAAAATTTCACCCTCGATAATGTTAGTCTCCACAAAAATATACGATTGTAGATCCCGTCCATTCTGGCTCAACTCCAAGCAACTTTAACCAGTGGAACTTCCTTTTCACAACATCCATTGGAACCAATTCGAAACTTAATCAAGCCTGGCTATCTTTTTTTTTCCAACTCCTAGTTCCTCAATTTCTTACTAACCTTTAAAACAAAATATGCTTATATCCTCAATATTGGTTCAAATTCATACTTACATCCTTTATTCTTGTTTACAACGCCATGACTAGACCGATTTCAAGCATATGTCGTACCCCTCCTTCTCTTTCTTAGTCCCCTCAAATCAACCTTAATACTACATCAGCATGTCAATTCAATATTCTCTAAGTCCATCTTACAAAACCAATAACTTATCCATTACAATCTAAGCCCAAAGTCACCATGATCAAATATCGTAATCTTTATCTTTCAAACATGACAATTGTACTCACTTATTACCCAAATCCAATTTACTCACCTACACTCATCTCCACAACCATTTTGGAATCAATCTAATCATACAGTCAAATTCAAACTTAGTTTCTTGGAAATCATTATTTTCATTAACCCGCTAACCTAAGATATTTTCGGTCACCATTCTACTACTCCTATTCACAACCATACCAATTTTGATCCTAAACATTTTTTCACGGTTCCAAGTACTCATCCATTAATTTCCAACCATCCAACACTTTCAAAGCCTAACAATTCAAATTCAATCCACTACAACAAGTCACTCAAACCCAACAACAGTTCATATACTAATCACAATTTCAATACCATCCACACAATCACACTCATAACATGCTCAATCGTCCCAACACCTAAAATATTCTATTCTCTATTTTCTTCACTAATTCAACAAAATCCAAAGGTCCACAATACTACCATACTGTTTATTCCACATTTAATTATTCAATAAATTTATAATTTCTCCAATGTATACAATTCAACCTCACTTAAACATACTAAATAACTAATGAATTTCTACTGATCATAACTAAAGTCAAATGTCACTCATTATCAAACCCAGCCAAAATCAAGCCTAAATCTCACTCACTTATTTTTTTTCCTTTCGACTTATCTCTATACTTCAACAATTCACCAGAATTTTTCCTTTCTCATTGGTTCCTCGAAACGAACTCTAAGCTTTTCCACCCATAACGGTGACATTCCATAAGATAAAACTAAGCTAAACCTTGGTCCTAGCAATATATCAAACTAACTTTATCTGCTTACCTCTCTTCAGTGGATCTGATTCCGTCGCATTACTCGCATCCAAAGCAAACTCACAGTCTAGTTTCTGATTTTGACCCGCAAAATTTCAACCCCAAAAGCACAAACATGCCAGCATTCATGACCCAAAAGCAAATGAACCTATCTAACTCAAAGATATATAGACCAATTCTACCAAAAAGTAATTAAGTCAAAGAACTATAAGTAAAAAGAGAAGGGTTAGAACAATGTTACCATGGTTGGGTGTCTTCCACCTAGCATTTTGGTTTAAAGTCCTAAGTTGGACTTACATGAGTTCATTGAGCATGTGGGACCTCTCCAAGGAGGAAAATCTCCAACTCCTTGGCATGCTTAGGTTGTGTGTGGTAAGGTTTCATCCTATGACCATTGATTTTCAATGTAGTTCCATTGATAGGGTGAACTACCTCAACCACTGATAAACCCCATTTTTAGGGTTTATCTTGTGCTTAATTTGGTGGCTTTTATCCACTATTCTCACACTTATTCATAGATATAGCATGTTTTATATTTTTCTTCCTAATTTTGTGCTACGATTGAAAACATGCTTCTTTAGCCTTAAATTTGTATTTTTTATCCTCTCTTATTACCATTCGATGCCGTGATATGTTTGCTAAGTGTCTTCAGGGTTTATAGGGTAGGAATGGCATAGAGGATGGAAAGGAAGCATACAAAAGTGGAAGGAATAGAAGAAATTGAAGGAATTACAAAGCTGTCAAGTCTGACCTCTTCGTACTAAATCAGACATAACTTCAGCTACAGAGGTCCGAATGAGGCGGTTCTAGTTGCGTTGGAAAGCTAACATCCGGGGCTTCAAAATGATATGCAAGTTGCCATAGTTGCCTTGCTGTTAGGCGATGCGTACGCGTGGATTACACGTACACATGGATAGTGCGGCAGATAAGCGACGTGATAAACCCCATTTTTAGGGTTTATCTTATAGTAATTCTAGGGGATTTTATCACCTTTTACCCACATTTATCCAAGGAACTAGCATGGTTTTGTGACTCTCTCTTAATTTGTGCTTAAATGTAAAAACATGCTTTTAAGCCTTTAATTTGATGATTTTTATTCACCGTTGATTCCACTAGATGCCTTGATTTTTTTTGTTAAGTGATTTCAGGTCGAAAAGGCTAGGAATTGACCAAATGAGTGAGGTGGAAAGTGATAAACCACCATTTTATGGTTTATATTGTATTTAATTGAGTGGTTTTATCAAGCTTTCTACCCACTTATTCATAAGATTTGCAAGATTTTACAATTCCTTCCTAGCTTAGTTCTATGATTGAAAACATGCTTCTTTGGTCTTGATTTAGCTAATCTTAATCCTCTCTTATTACCATTTT
>NC_029775.3:51862452-51863334 GCF_000817695.3 Arachis duranensis | reverse complement strand
CTTTTTCAAAACCAATTTCTTTCCATTTTTAAAGATACTTACTATCAATTAATGATTTGATTCAACATTTCAAGTATGTTATCTTTTCTGTTGAGAAAGGTTTAATGTTTGAATCATATCTTTTCTTGTTAGTCAAGTTTTTAATTTTCAAATCAAATCTTTTTTTTTTATGTTTTTCAAATCATATTTTCTCAATCACATCTTTTTAAAACTAATCATATCTTCTTAACCACATCTTTTTCAAAATAGTTTTCAATCAAATCTTTTTGATTTCTAATTTCAAAATCTTTTTCAAAAATCACTTGATTTCTTTTCCATCCTTGATTTTCGAAAATCAATTAAGGTTTTTCAAAATGTTTTCAAAATATTTTACTTAATTTTCGAAAATTACTTCCTTCCTTCTCATGTCCTTCTATTTCTGGACTAACACTATTCCTTAATGCAAAATTCGAACTCCATCTTCTCTGAGAAGTTCGAATTTTCTACTACTGTCTTCTACTCTTCTTTTCCTCTGACACTTCAAGGAATCTGTATACTGGGACATAGAGGATTCCACATTTTCTTGTTCCCTTCTCTTTCTTATGAGCAGGAGCAAAGACAAAAGCATTCTTGTTGAGGCATACCCTGAACCTGAAAGGACCTTAAAGAGAAAGCTAAGAGATGCAAAAGCACAACTCTCTTTAGAGGACCTGACCGACTTCTTCAAAGAAGAAGACCACATGGCAGCCGAAAATAACAATGCCAACAATGCAAGGAAGGTGCTGGGTGACTTTACTGCACCTACTCCCGACTTCTATGGGAGAAGCATCTCTATCCCTGCCATTAGAGCAAACAACTTTGAGCTTAAGCCTCAATTAGTTTCTCTAATGCAACAGAATTGCA
>NC_029775.3:51861322-51862340 GCF_000817695.3 Arachis duranensis | reverse complement strand
AGTCAAGACTAATGGGGTTGACCCTGAGGTCTACAGACTAATGCTATTCCCCTTTGCTGTAAGAGACAGAGCTAGAGCATGGTTGGATTCTCAACCTAAAGAAAGCCTGGACTCTTGGGAAAAGCTAGTCAATGCCTTCTTGGCAAAGTTCTTTCCACCTCAAAAATTGAGTAAGCTTAGAGTGGAAGTCCAAACCTTCAGACAGAAGGAAGGAGAATCCCTCTATGAAGCTTGGGAAAGATACAAACAATTAATCAGAAAGTGTCCTTCTGATATGCTTTCTGAATGGAGCATCATAGGTATCTTCTATGATGGTCTGTCTGAACTGTCCAAGATGTCATTAGACAGCTCTGCTGGAGGATCTCTGATGAGCGGATAATTTGTACGCTTTTTGGCATTGTTTTTAGTATGTTTTTAGTATGATCTAGTTAGTTTTTAGTATATTTTTATTAGTTTTTAGTTAAAATTCACTTTTCTGGACTTTACTATGAGTTTGTGTGTGAAGAGATGAATTACATGGGAGAACCCTATGGAAACACCTATATTCCTTCATGGAGGAATCATCCAAATCTTTCATGGAAAGATCAACAGAGACCTCAACAAGGTTTCAACAATAATAATGGTGGAAGAAACAGGTTTAGCAATAGCAAGCCTTTTCCATAATCTTCTCAGCAACAGACAGAGAATTCTAAGCAGAGCCACTCTGACTTAGCAACCATGGTCTCTGATCTAATCAAAACCACTCAAAGTTTCATGACTGAAACAAGGTCCTCCATTATAAACTTGGAGGGACAAGTGGGTCAGGTGAGCAAGAAAATTACTGAACTCCCTCCTAGTACTCTTCCAAGCAATACAGAAGAAAATCCAAAAGGAGAGTGCAAGGCCATCAACATGGCCGAATCTTGGGAGGAAGAAGAGGCAGTGAACGCCACTGAGAAAGTCCTCACTGGACGTCCACTGGCCTCCAATGAGTTCCCCAATGAGGAACCATGGGAATCTGAGGCTCAAACTGAGACCA
>NC_029775.3:51860687-51861173 GCF_000817695.3 Arachis duranensis | reverse complement strand
TAAATGACAAGTTATTTGGAAATGAGACTTGGGAGGATGAACCCCCTTTACTCACCAAAGAACTTGATGACTTGTCTAGGCAGAGATTACCTCAAAAGAGACAAGACCCTGGGAAGTTTTCAATACCTTGTACCATAGGCACCATGACCTTCAAGAAGGCCTTGTGTGACTTAGGGTCAAGTGTAAACCTCATGCCTCTCTCTGTAATGGAGAAGTTAGGGATCTCTGAGGTGCAAGCTGCAAAAATCTCACTGGAGATGGCAGACAACTCAAGAAAACAAGCCCATGGACTTGTAGAGGATGTTCTAGTTAAAGTTGAAGACCACTACATCCCTACTGATTTCATAGTCCTAGAGACTGGGAAGTGCATGGATGAATCCATCATCCTTGGCAGACCCTTCCTAACCACAACAAAGGCTGTGATTGATGTTGATAGAGGAGAGTTGATCATTCAAGTGAATGAAGAATCCTTGGTGTTTAAGGCCC
>NC_029775.3:51859787-51860461 GCF_000817695.3 Arachis duranensis | reverse complement strand
GTTTGGTGTTGGGAGGTCCCAACATGGCTCTAAGTATCTGTGAGGCTCCATGAGAGTCCTCTGTCAAGCTACTGACATTAAAGAAGCGCTTGTTGGGAGGCAACCCAATGTTTTATAATTAACTATTTTCTTTTGTTATTTTATGTTTTTTGTAGGTTGATGATCATGAGAAGTCACAAAATCAATGAAAAAAGCAAAAACAGAATAAAAAACAGGAAGAAAAATAGCACACCCTGGAGGACGCACCCATTGGCGTTTAAACGCCAGTGAGGTTAGCTGTTGGGCGTTTAACGCCCAGTCTGGCACCATTCTGGGCGTTTAATGCCAGAAAGGGGCACCAGACTGGCGTTAAACGCCAGAAAGGGGTAAGAAGCTGGCGTTAAATGCCAGAAATGGGCACCAGCCCGGCGTTTAACGCCAGAAATGGCTCAAAACGTGATTTTGAATGCCATTTGGTGCAGGGATGATTTTTCCTTGACACCTCAGGATCTGTGGACCCCACAGGATCCCCACCTACCCTACCACTCTCTCTCTTCTTCACCCATTCACCAATCACCTCAACACCCTTTCCCCAAAAAAACCCTTCACCTATCAAATCCCATCTTTCTCTCCACCACTCACATCCATCCTTCATAAAACCCCACATACCTCACCATTCAAATTCAAACCACTTT
>NC_029775.3:51859377-51859566 GCF_000817695.3 Arachis duranensis | reverse complement strand
TGAGAACGAGCAAACATTTTAAGTTTGGTGTGGTAAAAGCATTGCTTTTTGTTTTTCCATAACCATTTATGGCATCCAAGGCCGGAGAAACCTCTAGAAAGAGCAAAGGGAAGGCAAAAGCTTCCACCTCCGAGTCATGGGAGATGGAGAGATTCATCTCAAGGGTGCATCAAGACCACTTCTATGAAG
>NC_029775.3:51858454-51859210 GCF_000817695.3 Arachis duranensis | reverse complement strand
AGGAATCTTGATGGTTCAAGAGTTCTATGCCAATGCATGGATCACCAAGAACCATGACCAAAGTGTGAACCCGAATCCAAAGAATTATCTTACTATGGTTCGGGGGAAATACTTGGATTTTAGTCTGGAAAGTGTGAGGGTGGCGTTCAACTTGCCTATGATGCAAGAAGATGAACATCCTTACACTAGAAGGGTCAACTTTGATCAAAGGTTGGACCAAGTCCTCACAGTCATATGTGAAGAGGGCGCCCAATGAAAGAGAGATTCAAGAGGAAAGCCGGTTCAATTAAGAAGGCATGACCTCAAGCCTATGGCTAGAGGATGGTTGGAGTTTATTCAACGCTCAATCATTCCCACTAGCAACCGGTCCGAAGTTACCATAGACCGGGCTATCATGATCCACAGCATCATGATTGGAGAAGAAATAGAGGTTCATGAGGTTATAGCCCAAGAACTCTATAAGGTGGCGGACAAGTCCTCTACCTTGGCAAGGTTAGCCTTTCCTCATCTCATTTGTCACGTCTGTTATTCAGCTGGAGTTGACATAGAGGGAGACACCCCCATTGATGAGGACAAGCCCATCACTAAGAAAAGGATGGAGCACACAAGAGATCCCACTCTTCATGAAATCCCTGAGATTCCTCAAGGGATGCACTTTCCTCCACAAAACTATTAGGAGCAACTAAACACCTCCCTAGGAGAATTGAATTCCAACATGGGACAACTAAGGGTGGAGCATCAAGAACACTCCATCAT
>NC_029775.3:51764560-51856836 GCF_000817695.3 Arachis duranensis | reverse complement strand
GTGCTTCAAACTCCTAGCAGGCGGGGCGTTAGTGACAGATGCAAAAGAATCGATGGATTCTATTCCGTCCTGACCGAGAACCGACAGCTGAATTCTGCGTGCTGTGACAGAGCATATGCAATCGTTTTCACTGAGAGGATGGGAGGTAGCCACTGACAACGGTGAAACCCTTGCTTAAGCTTGCCATGGAAAGGAGTAAGAAGGATTGGATGAAGACAGTAGGAAAGCAGAGAGACGGAAGGGAAGGCATCTTCATGCGCTTATCTGAAGTTCCTACAAATGAATTACATAAGTATCTCTATCTTTACCTTTTTGTTATTTTCATTCATCACCATTACCATTTGAGTTTGCCTGACTAAGATTTACAAGATGACCATAGCTTGCTTCAATACTAACAATCTCCGTGGGATCGACCCTTACTCGCGTAAGGTTTATTACTTGGACGACCCAGTGCACTTGCTGGTTAGTTGTGCGAAGTTGTGTAATGCCATGGTATTGAACACCAAAGTTTTTGGGGTTCATGTCCGGGGATTATGAGAGTTGTGAAAAAGTATTGTTCACAATTTCGCGCACCAGCTAGGTGGGAGACAACCTACCATGGTATGATCGTCCCTTTTCAGTTTTAATTCTAATATGTTTTGTTTTTTTTTTTTGAATTTTTATTGAACCTGGAATCATGCATAGCATTCATATTAAGCATTGCACTCTGCATACTGCATAATAAAAAAAATCTGCATGCGACGCGAGCGCGTCGCTGACGCGTCCGCGTCACCAGTGCGTTTTCAAGAAAGGATAATTGAATAGAGAGTCATGCGAGAGCGTGGCTGGAGGCGTGCCTTTGGCACAAATTGATCCACGCGACCGCGTCGCTGACGCGTCCGCGTCATGTGGGAACAATGCCTCCCACGCGTCCGCGTCACCCACGCGAATGCGTGCCTCAAATTCGACGTAAAAAAAGGGTATGGCCGAAAGTTGTGCTAGAATTGGGCTAGACTCGTGCTAGCAGCACAAGCCCTGCCACGCGACCGCATCACCCAAAATCTTGGCAAAATGAGTTTCAAACAGAAAGTTGCGCGAGCATGCGGCTGCACTCGCGCTAGTGGCACGATTTCACTCACGCGATCGCGTGCCTCACGCTGCCGCGTCAGTTGACAATAGCGCCAACCGCGCGAACGCGTCCCTCACGCGTTCGTGTCGCTTGCGCCGCACAACTTATCCAGAGCCACCAAATATCTTATCTTTTCTTCCCTATATCTACTTCTTTTCTTCCCTTCTTATTTTTTTTCTTCTTTCTTCTTCCTTTTCTTACTTTCTTCTTCTCATCTCTCTTCACTTCCATTTAATTTATTTGCATAGTTTCATTCATTGCATTATCTTCATTGGTGTTAGATATTTATTTAATTTGCTTGTGGATTATTCAAAGAATTTTTTGACAATTATATAACTTTAAAAAAAAAAGGTTGCTTGCATGTTCAATTTAATACTTTCAATGACTTATTTACCATGCATGCTGTGTGTTTGTGAAAAAGCCCATATGGCATCATGCACTTTTCTACATTATTCTATTTAATGCCTGCTTTTCACAAATTCCATTTATTATTATATTAATTGATTTTAATTGTCAATACAAACGTGATAGTTTGTTTCGGAGTGATGCTTGATCTATGCTACTCTTGCCCTTGTTGGCATGTCAATAAACATCCTGCATCTACTTACCCTTTAATTAACTTATTCTATTCCATTTGTTGAACTTTTCACATGTTGTCATGACCATGTGTAACCTTCATTGATCTATAGCGTGCATTGACTATCACTCACTCATTCCTCTTCCTTGCTCTATCTCTTAGAATTTAATTTACTTTCTCTTCCCTTTTTCAGAATGGCCACTAAGAAAGGCAAAGAGAAAGCTACCCCCAAAACCACCGGCAAGGAAAGGAACAAAAAGAGCACTAGCTGAGGAACCACAACCCGTCCACTTGCACATCTTAGCATGCACCGAGGACGGTGCAATCTTTAAGTGTGGGGAGGTCGATATCGATCTCCATGGGTTAGTTACTCTTCTATCTCAACACCAATGATTTATTTTTCTTGTTAGTTGTTGCATTTGCATATTTGATTGCATATTTGATTGCATATTTGATTGCATATTTATTTTCTTCTTCAAGGAATTTTTTATAGTATTTCACTAATTTGAATAAAATTTTTGAAAAACTTGTTTGAAGAAATCTTATTTTGGAACATGGTTTAAAGCTCGAACACACAAAACCAGTAAGATTTTGAACCTATTTGATTGGTTGCATTCTATCAACCAATATTTTATTTTTGATGTGTGTTTTTCTCTCTAAAATTGTGATCTTTGTCTTGCTTAATTCTATATTTCCATTATTTGATGTATGCATGCACTTATATGATTGAGGCCTTGTTTCACTGAGCTTACATACCCATATGGCCTTACCTTTTATTATCCTTTGCAACCCAATGTTGAGCCTATTTTACCCCTTGTTCTTTACTTTAGCTCATCACTAACTCTAAGCGGAAAACAATAATGTCCTTAATTTGAATCCTTGATTAGCTTAGACTAGTGAGAATGCTCATGAATTAAGTGTGGGGAAAAGTGGGTTTGAAAACGTTTGGTTTGGAATTGAGTATGTTAGACTTTGTGTGAAAATATGAAAAATGTTAAGAACATGTTTATGCATTCAAAACCTTAATCATATGCATTGAGAAGAATAAAAAAAAAGCAAGTAATAAAAGGGGACAAAATGCCCCAAAGTAAGTGTTGGTATCAATTCATATGTACTGAACTCAAATTTAGGATGCATGTATATGTGGAAAACACAGTTAATGGGAAGTTAGATTTTGTATTTTAATTAAATGGATTGTCTTAAGTTAGGTGGAAAGTTTATGTTAATTAAGGATTCAGATTTTAGTCCACTTGGCCAAAAACAATCCTACCTTGACCCTAACCCCATTACAACCCTTAAAAGACCTCTTCATTTGTGTATTGGTGCATTAAATTTTTGTTGATTGTTAGATGAAGAGCAAGCTATCGAAAGCAAGATTAGTAGAGAATTGAGAGAATTGACCCTAGACACTTGAGAGTTAGAGTGATATACACTACCAGTAAGGGTTCAGCGCTCAATTCTATGTTCCCTGCTTTCATGAGCTATCTTTTTCTTGCAAGTTATTTGCATTGTATTTTGTGATTTGAATTAGTGAAATCCAGTTCATATTTATTCTTGAAGGATTTATTTACTTTTTTCACCAAGTAGGTAGAAACATTTTACATGTAGTTGCATTCACATTCATAGATTGCATTGCATGAGTCTTGCTTTTCCCTACTCATTTATTTTGTTTCCTTGAGCTTAGCATGAGGACATGCTAATGTTTAAGTGTGGGGAGGTTGATAAACCACTATTTTATGGTTTATATTGTATTTAATTGAGTGGTTTTATCAAGCTTTCTACCCACTTATTCATAAGATTTGCATGATTTTACAATTCCTTCCTAGCTTAGTTCTATGATTGAAAACATGCTTTTTTGGTCTTGATTTAGCTAATCTTAATCCTCTCTTATTACCATTCGATGCCTTGATCTGTCTGTTAAGTGTTTCAGGCTTCATAGGGCAGGAATGGCTTAGAGAATAAAGAGGAAGCGTGCAAAAATGGAAGGAACACAAGGAATTGAGGAGATGACCAGTGAGAAGTCACGCGGTCGCATGGCTCACGCGACCGCGCGAAATGGAAGAAATCAGAGTGACGCGTTCGCGTGCCTGACGCGACCGTGCGGATTGGAAGCTGCACGAATGACGCGAAAGCGTGGATGACGCGCATGTGTAGTACGAGAAATGCTAAGTGACACGAACGCGTGGACGACGCAGACGCGTGACGTGCGCGATCTGCAGAATTATAAAAGTCGCTAACAGAGATTTTGGGCCGCATTTCAACCCAGTTTTCGGCCCAAAAACACAGATTAAAGTCAGAGAACTTGCAGAGACTCAACAGGCTTTCATAATTCACAATTTTAGTTTTGGATGTAGTTTTTAGAGAGAGAGGTTCTCTCCTCTCTCTTAGGATTAGGATTAGGATTCCTCTTAAAGGATTTAGGATTTCTTTTAATCACTTCAGGATTATTTCATCTTCATAATCAGGTTCAATGTTCCTTTTATTTATTTTCTCAATTTGATTTATGGATTCCATGTTAGGATTCATTTTCTTATTTAATATACATTATTGAGATGTTTTCAGATATATGATTTTAATTTAGCTTTCTACATTCCTGGCTTTAGTTAAGAAATCAGTAACTCTTGAGTTATCAAACTCAACGTGATCGATAATCGCTATCTTTGCTAATTAGCTTGAACTTCTATAATCCCAATATTTTTCTAGGAATTAACTAGGATTTGAAGATCAAACTAATTAGCCACTTGACCTTCCTTCGCACCAGCAGAGGTTAACTAAGTGGAACTAAGATTCAATTTTCATCATCATTGATAAGGATAACTAGGATAGGACTTCCAATTTCTCATACCTTACCAAGAGTTTATTTTATAGTTATTTATTTATTTCGCTTATCATTTATCATACTTGTTCCTTATTTCTGAGACCCCAAATTTTACCTTTTTCATAGCCAATAATAAGAACATACCTCCCTGCAATTCCTTGAGAAGACGACCCGAGGTTTAAAGACTTCGGTTATCAATTTATTTAGGGGTTTGTTACTTGTGACAACCAAAACGTTTGTAAGAAAGGTTGATTGCTTGGTTTAGTAACTATACTTACAACGAGAGTTTACTATAACTTCTAAACCATCAATCTTCAGCTTCTTCAAAAAGCATGCAAAGTGGAGAACACATGAAAAAAGCCAAAGATGTGGATGCACCTATCCACGTGCACGCGCACTGGACGCACACGCGTGGATCGCGAAAACTCAAGGGACGCGCACGCGTACTGTATGCGTACGCGTCGATGCTGGCACGTGATTTTTCAGTGAAAACATGCCCAGCGAATTCTCAGAAGTTGTGGGGCCCAGGTTGCAACCAACTTTGGTGCCAAAATTCTTTAAAGGACCAAGGATTGGAGAGCAAAGGGGATTCCATCATTTTACACACATTAGGATTAGGATTAGTTAGTTTTAGAGAGAGAAGCTCTCACTTCTCTCTAGAATTAGGATTAGGTTTAGGTCAATAATCTTAGATCTAGGTTTTAATTCATGTTTTCATCTACTTCTACCTTTCAATTCTTTGTTATTACATTCATCTTTCTCTCATTCTTTTGTTGTAATTTCCTTTATGTTGTTCCTATACTTTGTTGTAGATACACTCTTATTCCTTCTCTTTTCTTTAAATTCAATTTGAGGTAATTCATAATAATTGTGTTCCTTTTGATTGTTGTTGTTAATTCTTTGCAGTATTGTTGTTAGATTCTATTCTTGTTGCAATTTTACTATGCTTATCTTTTGTGTCTTCCAAGTGTTTGCTAAAATGCTTGGTTGGATTTTAGAGTAGAATTTTATGCTCTTGGCTTGGAATGGTAATTTAGGAGCTCTTGAATTACTAATTTCTAAGTAATTGATGATTGGGATCCATTAACTCTAGTTCTCACTGATTGAATTAGTGAAGAATTAGGATTTATGGACTAGGATTGATATAGCTCATTTGACTTTTCTTTACTACTAGTTAGAGGATGACTTAATGGGATTGATCCTTGCCAATTCTCAAGTTGTGGTTGGTGATTAGGATAGAGATCATTGACCACCAACCCTTGCCAAGACCTTTTTAGCTATTAGAAGTTCCTTGCCATTTACATTTCTTGTCTCTCATCTCAAAACCCCAAAATATACCTCATAACCAATAACAAGACATTTTTTTTGCAATTCATAGAGAGAACGACCCGAGGTTCCAATACTTCGGTTATTACTTTTAGAAACAAACAATCTTTTGTTTGAAAGGATTATTGCTTGGTTTATAAACTATACTTACAACAAGATTTCATTAGTGAAATTCTAAACCATCAAAAATCCAATCATCAAAATGATGTCGTTGCCGGGGAATTGCAATGGTGTTATGTTATTGGTTAGCATTGTTCCCGATTCATGCTAGCATTGTGCCTCCCGCACAATCCAACCACGCATGCGCGCCACTTGCGCGTATGTGTCACCTCCCTAGTTTGCCATGCATGCATATGCGTGACCCACGCGTACGCGTCGCTCCCATTTCACCTCCTCCACGCCCACGCGTACATCACGTGTACACGTGGATCACCTTTTCTCAACACCCTTCCTTTCTTCTCTTCTTTCCACTTCTTTCCATTTTCTTTATTCTTCCTCTCTCCTACCCCGCATCCAACACTTCCAAACACCATCTATAAGCAATTCTTTTAGTTAGTTAGTTAAGTGTTTAGTTAGTTTAATTTTCATTTGAAATTCTTGTTTTTCATTATAAGTGTTGGATTATTGATTTTGTTTAATGCATATTGCTGCTTATTACTAACGAAATGCTATTTTAGCATAATAATTTTGTTATTCGTTAGTGGATTATATTGTAGAGGTTATATTTTGATACTTGGTCTTGATTCCTTCATGCTTCATTTTGTGAATACCAAGTACATAAAGAATTGCCTTTAAGCATGTTTAATCTTTTTGAATTGCATGATTTGGCAACCATTTGATTTGAATCCCTTTTCTTTGATTGGGCAATCTCTTGATGGATGATGTTGTGCATTTACCTTAATGCATTGTGTTTCTTGAGTATATGCATCCATATGTTAGGGCTTAAATGCTCTCATACTTCTTTAATGCTTGTTTTACCTTACAAGTTTACTTAAAGCATCTTAAGCATATTAGGATGAGTGTAGTGCATGCTTCTTTTGTGACACCGCTTTTTATGCTAGTGTGTATTCTAAACCACGTGCAATTTAAAATTCACACACCTATTTGTCATTAATGTCACACTAATTCACTCACTCGGAACATCGCCGTACCCCCTTGCTCATCTTTGAATGCATCGAGGACGGTGCAAACTTTTAAGTGTGGGGAGATCGTCCGACCAATCGGCGATTTTGGGTGACAAATTTCTATTCCCAACACTTTTGCATATCATTTTTAGTTCTCTTAGGATTTCTAGTGGCATTTTCTTATTTTGCATATATACACACAATAAGCTTAGTCAAAATAAGAGATTTTTCAAGATTTCTATCTATAGAGGACCTCAATTGATTTGAGTGAAAACTTTTCATAGAACTTGCTTGAAATATATATAATGTGGATCATGTTTTTGAAGCTAAGAACATAAGCTTGTGAGTTTTGAGGCTAATGGTGTGGTTACATCTTATAACCACTTATTTTCCTTCTTGTGTGCAATTGTTCTCTTTCTATGATTGTAATCTTTGATTTTTTTTAATTCTATATGTCCATTATTCCTTATATTCATGCACTTATATGATTGAGGCCATTGTTTCATTAGCTCACTTACCCAAATAGCCTACCTTTTACTCTCCATTGTTAACCAATTTTGAGCCTACGCTTAACCCAATTGTTCTTTATTTTAGCACATTACAAGCCTAAAAGCGAAAAACAATAATTTTCCTTTATTTAGATCTTTGATTAGCTTAGGCTAGTGTGTAAGTATCATTCAAGTGTGGGGAAACTCGGGACATTGGTTGGGATAAAAGGAATATTTTTGTTTTTGTTGTAAATATTGGGAACTGGGTACATACTCATGTATTAATCAAATGTTAGACCTTATGCATTGATGTTCTTGTGTATTGCTTGAAAGAAAGAAAAAAATATATATGAGAAAAACAAAAGAAAAAAAATGTGAAAAAGAAAAGAAAAGAAAAGAAAAGAAAAGAAAAAAATAGGAAAAGAAAGAAAAATAAGAGTAATAAAAAGGGGACAAAATGCCCTAAAGTCAAGTCCAATAAAAATGAATGCATATGAGTTGTAATCAAGAAAAGAATGCATGAGTATGTGAAAAAGTGAGAAGAATGGGTAGTTAGGTTAGCTTTGAATTGTATAGGTTGTCATAGGTTAGGTGGAAAGTTTAAGTTGATCAAAGATTCAAATATCAAGTCCACTTGACCAAATATGCATCCTACCTTGACCCTAACCCCATTACAACCTACGAAAAGACCTCATGATAATTGTATGCATGCACGGAATAAGTGTTGATTGTTAGAAAAAAAACATCTTGGAAAGCATGATTAGGGGAGAATTGAGTGAATCAACCCTAAACACTTGAGCGAATAGAGTGCAAACACTTCCGGTGAGGGTTCGATTGCTCAATTACATATTTTCACCTATGATCATCACTTTTCTTTCAAGTTTGTAAAACCTTTAATAATAACTCAATTCAATTGTGGTTTGGCCTGGGTGTTAATGCCTTTAGCCCTAGTGCTTATATTGGTTTTCTTGGGAATTGATTTATTTTGACCAAGCAATTGCATTCATGTAGATAGTTGTATATAGTTTAGGATGCACTTAGTTAGTTTACATTGAATAAATGTTGATACCCTTTGCCTCTCTCCTAGTTCAAGCATGAGGACATGCTTGGTTTAAGTGTGGGGAGGTTGATAAACCCATTTTTAGGGTTTATCTTGTAGTAATTCTAGGGGATTTTATCACCTTTTACCTACATTTATCCAAAGAAATAGCATGGTTTTGTGACCCTCCCTTAATTTGTGCTTAAATGTGAAAACATGCTTTTAGACCTTTAATTTGATGATTTTTATTCACCATTGATTCCATTAGATGCCTTGATTTGTTTGTTAAGTGATTTCATATAGAAAAGGCTAGGGATGGACCAAAGGAGTGAGGAGGAAAGCATGCAAAGTGGAGAACACATGGAAAAAGCCAAAGATGTGGATGCACCTATCCACGCGCACGCGCACTGGATGCACACGTGTGGATCACGAAAACTCAAGGGACGCGCACGCATGCTGTATGCATACGCGTCGATGCTGGCACATGATTTTTAAGTGAAAACGTGCCCAGCGGATTCTCAGAAGCTGTGGGGCCCAGGTTGCAACCAACTTTGGTGCCAAAATTCTTTAAAGGACCAAGGATTGGAGAGCAAAGGGGATTCCATCATTTTACACACATTAGGATTAGGATTAGTTAGTTTTAGAGAGAGGAGCTCTCACTTCTCTCTAGAATTAGGATTAGGTTTAGGTCAATAATCTTAGATCTAGGTTTTAATTCATGTTTTCATCTACTTCTACCTTTCAATTCTTTGTTATTACATTCATCCTTCTTTCATTCTTTTGTTGTAATTTTCTTTATGTTGTTCCTATACTTTGTTGTAGATACACTCTTATTCCTTCTCTTTTCTTTCAATTCAATTTGAGGTAATTCATAATAATTGTGTTCCTTTTGATTGTTGTTGTTAATTCTTTGCAGTATTGTTGTTAGATTCTATTCTTGTTGCAATTTTACTATGCTTATCTTTTGTGTCTTCCAAGTGTTTGCTAAAATGCTTGGTTGGATTTTAGAGTAGAATTTTATGCTCTTGGCTTGGAATGGTAATTTAGGAGCTCTTGAATTACTAATTTCTAAGTAATTGATGATTTGGATCCATTAACTCTAGTTCTCACTGATTGAATTAGTGGAGAATTAGGACTTATGGACTAGGATTGATATAGCTCATTTGACTTTTCTTTACTACTAGTTAGAGGATGACTTAATGGGATTGATCCTTGCCAATTCTCAAGTTGTGGTTAGTGATTAGGATAGAGATCCTTGACCACCAACCCTTGCGCAGACCTTTTTAGCTATTAGAATTTCCTTGCCATTTACATTTCTTGTCTCTCATCTCAAAACCCCAAAATATACCTCATAACCAATAACAAGACATTTTTTTGCAATTCCTAGGGAGAACGACCCGAGGTTCCAATACTTCAGTTATTACTTTTAGGGGTTTGTTTTAGTGACAAACAATCTTTTGTATGAAAGGATTATTGCTTGGTTTAGAAACTATACTTGCAACAAGATTTCATTAGTGAAATTCTAAACCATCAAAAATTCAATCATCACGACGCGTACGCATGGGCGACGCGTATGCGTGACGGAGCCACGTGCTGTACGTATCAGAAATTGCTAGGGGTGATTTTTGGGCTGTTTTTGGCCCAGTTCTAAGCTTGAAAATAGAGATTAGAGGCTGCAGAGTGGGGGAATCAACCAGACACTTCTCATTCATTCACTTTTGACATTAGTTAGGGTTTTAGATGTAGTTTTCTAGAGAGAGAGAGAGGCTCTCTCCTCTCTCTAGGTTCTTAGGTTTGTAGGTTTATTTCTTCTCAAATTTCAGGTTCAATGTTCCTTTAATTTAGTTTTCTTCTACTTTTATTTATTCTATTACTTTAGTTTATCTTCTTCTCTTGTTAATTTCCCTTTTCCACCATTTTTATGTTTATGATCTCTTGTTACATTTGGTTTCTTTTAATGATATTTATGTTCTTTATGTTTATTGTTACTGTCTTTAATTGTTAGTCATTTATGTTTGCAATTGGTTGTTTAGATTTATTTTCCTTATTAGTTTTCTATGCTTTTATTTTGTGCCTACCAAGTGTTTGACAAAATGCTTGGAAGGATGTTAGATTAGATTTTTATCCTATTGGCTTTGGTTGAGTAATTGGTGACTCTTGAGTTATCAAACTCCTTTGTTGATTGATAATTAGAAGTTGCTAATTGATTTGAATTCCACTAAAGCTAGTCTTTCCTTAGGAGTTGACTAGGACTTGAGGAATCAAATTGATTCATCCACTTGACTTTCCTTCATAGTTAGAGGTTAACTAAGTGGGAGCAATGGATAATTCTTTGTCACAATTGAGGATGATAATGAGGATAGGACTTCTATTTCTCATTCCTTGCCAAGAGCTTTTCTAGTTGTTAGTTTAATTCTTGCAATTTACTTTTCTTGTTTCCTATCTCAAAACCCCAAAAATACTTCATAGCCAATAACAAGAACACTTTCCTACAATTTCTTTGAGAGATTACCCGATATTTGAATACTTCGGTTATTATTTTTAGGGGTTTGTTACTTGTGACAACCAAATTTTTGTATGAAAGGATTATTGTTGATTTAGAAACTATACTTACAACGAGAATTTATTGTAAAATTCTAGACCACGCAAAAATTCGTTCATCAACCACACCATAGGGCTTGACATCCACTACCTTAAAAGGACAATCCCATCTAGATCTCAACTTTTCGGGTATCAATCGCAACCATGAGTTGTACACAAGAACCTCATCACCTATCTTAAAGCTCTTCCTCCTTATATTTTGGTCATGGAATGTCTTGGCCTTTTCCTTATAAAACTTAGAATTATCATATGCTTCTAACCTAAGACATTCTAATTCCTCCAACTGGAGCTTATGTTCCATCCCCGCTCCCTTTAAATACGGATTGCAATGCTTTACCGCCCAATACGCCTTGTGTTAGATTTCAACTGGAAGATGGCAAGGCTTCCCAAAGACAATGCGGAAGGGGCTCATTCCAATTGGGGTCTTGTAGGCGGTCCTATATGCCCATAATGCATCTCCTAATCTGGAACTCCAATCCTTTTTTTGTGGGTTAACCACTTTCTCCAAGATTCTCTTGATCTCCTTGTTCGATACTTCCGCTTGCCCATAGGTTTGGGGGTGATAGGTTGTGGAAACTTTGTGAGAACCCCATACTATTTCATCAATGCCTCAATTTTTCTGTTGCAAAAATGGGTTCCTTGGTCGCTCACGATTGCTCGTGGCAACCCAAATCTACAAAAGATATTGTTTCTTAAAAATGAAGCAATGGTATTAGTGTCATCACAACTGGTAGAAATTGCTTCCACCCATTTTGAGACATAATCCACGGCTAGCAAAATATAGAAAAACCCATTTGAATTTGGAAATGGCTCCATGAAATATATGTCCCAAACATAAAAAATTTCACAGAAAATCATCGGTTGTTGGGATATTTCATCTCTTTGTGAGGTATTTTCAAATTTCTAGCATTGTTGACAAGATTTGCAAAATTGGTTGGCATCCCTAAATAAAGTGGGCCACCAGAATCCATAGTCTAGCACCTTCTTTGTCGTTCACTGCGGGCCAAAATGGCCCCCACATTCAGAAGAATGGCAAAATTGAAGGATAAACTTAAACTCGGATTCTGGTACACACTTCCTAATTACTTGGTCTGTCCCAAGCCTCCACAGATGTGGATTATCCCAAAGGTAGTACTTAGCATCACTCTCTAATTTATCCTTTTGATGCTTTAAAAATTGTGGGGAAAAAACACGAGCGACCAAGTAATTAGCTAATGGGGCAAACCAAAAAGCACTTTGAGATATTGCTTGCAAGGTATCTAAGGGAAATAAGTCGTTGATAGGAGTAGTGTCCACATTTAAATGTTCAAGCCGACTCAAATGGTCTGCTACCAGATTTTGGGACCTACTTCTAGCCTTGATCTCTAAGTCAAATTCTTGCAAAAGCAATATCCACCTAATTAGCCTAGGTTTTGACTCCTTCTTCTTCAACAAATATTTCAAAGCGGCATGGTCTGAATACACCACCACTTTAGAGCCTAGCAAATAAGGTCGAAACTTATATAGTGCAAAAACAATTCCTAAAAGCTCTTTTTTTGGTAGTGGTGTAATTCGACTAGGCCGAATCTAAGACTTTTGAAGCATATGCTATAGTGTAAGGAGCGTTACCATCGTGCTGTGCTAGCACAGCACCTACGGCGTAATTTAAGGCATCGCAAATGATCTCGAAAGGTTGGTTCCAATTTGGGCCTCGCAGAATAGGGGTTGTGGTCAACGCTTCCTTCAATTTGTCGAAAGCTTTTTTGAAATCCTCATCGAAATGGAAGTGCACATCCTTTTGAAGTAAACGGGAGAGGGGTAAAGCAACTTTGCTAAAATCCTTGAAAAACCGACGGTAAAAGCTTGCATGACCAAAAAAGGAACAGATCTCCCTCACCGAGAAGGGATAAGGTAAACTCGAAATGACATCAATCTTAATTGGATCGACGAAAATTCCGTCTCTAGATACAATGTGACCTAATACTGTGCCTTGCTTCACTATAAAATGACATTTTTTAAATTTCAATACAAGGTCACTATCAAAATATAAATACTAAAATATTTTTATAAATAGACATATATATTCATATGATTGTTTTTTGTTAAAAGATTAAATAATTTTTTTATTGTTCTGACTAAATATTTTTTAATTCTAATCTAATAATCATAAAATAAAACTATATTTCCAGAAAACAAATTGGAAATCCAGCATCACCCACGCACCATTCAGAGTAATGAAATTAATCCTAGTTTAATCGTCGTTTATGTCAAACCAATAACAAAGCAAAAGTCAAATTCAAACCCTACCCAATTACACCACCCTAAATAACCCCAGCTTCAAAAAATCCCATTTTTCATATACCAATTTGGATTCAAAACCAAATCACATAGTTTTCCCATGAAGTTAGTCAGGATCCGTCCTAACCTCTGTTCAGTTCTCCAATCAGAGGGTCCCTCCGCTCTACCGCGATGCCATGGGCCTTGGAAACTCTAATAAGCACATTGCTCATGGCACTTCTGGTGTCGTCGCCACATAGTGAAGCAGAGGCTCCAATTGATGAGTAATAATGGTTACAAGGGTGATTGAGTGAAGAAGGATTTGGTGCGTTTTATGCTTCTTACATGTGAAAGATATGAGAAGAGAACATGAACAAGTTTACAATTTGTTTCTGGAAATTTGGTTTTGCTTTTCGTTTTTCTGTTTTAAAATTATTAGACTAAGATCTGATTTTTTTTAATTATAAAACAATATTTTGATCATATCAATAAGAAGAGTTATTTGGTCTTTAATAAAAATAATCATAAGAATATATATAATTGTTTAAAATTATTTATAAAGATATTTTAGTATATATATTAATTTAATAGTTTTTAAAAATAAATAAATATTAAATAATGATCAAAAAATATAATTTATATATGACAATTTTTTTTATTTATTGTTTTATTATATCGATACGTAAAAATTAATTATCGCACCGAAAGATAAACACCAAACTTTATTATATTGATGAAAATGGAAATAATCCTTAAAAGTCAATTTCTATCCTACCCTATATACAAAAGAAGAAAGAGAAGTACCCTGCTTACCAAGCCATGCATCCACCTTATTCTAATGATCCGGTTTTTATATTCTCCACATAGAAGAACAATATATGAAATTAAAAACTAACAGTCAACAACGGACTAATGAGTCACGAACTACCCATGCCATATACAAAATCTTCTCAATCTCCCTTCTACATTTGTCACTTTTATTTTTACTTTTATTTAAGCCTGTTCTCACATTTGAAACCTTTCTATTCTATATGCGGATTCAAATGTTGAGGGGTAAGTTTGATCCAATTTAGAGTAACCAACCTCACTTCTCATCGCATTAAAAACAACCGAATGTCTTCCTCTCAATTTGGCAAAAGAAATTATTAAATAATAATGAAAAAAATATAGGTGTCTATGATACTGCTTCTTCTAAATACTTAAGATTTAAATTAATAAAAAGAAATACATAAACGGTTATATTTCTAATTCACTCTGCATGCAATAATTTTTTTTGGGTTTGTATAATTTTTATATAAATTTTCTTTTTCTTTCATTAGCCTTATACTAATTTTTTTTTTTTTTGAGGTTAACAAAAATCGAACACTAACTCTTTAGTTCATAGAAGTTTCAATATCATGCCATGATATAATTTTTTTCAAAAATTTAAGTTAATAATAGAAGACAAATAAATAGATATATCTCTAAATTCTAAGAAACAACTTTTAAGTAACTAACTTTTTGTCATAAAATTATAATTTTTTTACCTTTATTTTTAAAAATTTTAATATTTAAAATTTAAAATTTAAAAAATTAGCTGAAAAATTAATTTTCTAGCTGAATTCTGAAACTATTGATTTAGATATTTTTATATTTAATCATTTTTAAAATTATTTTAAATTGCATCAATTTTTTAAAAAACTAAACCTTATATTTTAAATAATTTTTTATATATTTTTTGAACAAATCAAGTTCGTAGTATTGCCATAGTGAAATATATAATACTGTACTTGCAGAAATCCATATTCCATTATTACTACTACCTACTCACCTATCTTAATTCTTTTTTTATTTTGGTGTCAATCTATCTTAATTTATGATATTACATTAAAATTTTCTAAATGTTTTTGTTATTTATTATAAAAAATATATATGTATGTTTAATATGATCTCAACAAAGCTAAAGCTAAGTGTCCAAGAGATTGCCATGTAGAATATATATGTTCTAAAGTACCAACATTACACTGGTATTTGAGTGGATAAATAAATAAAAAAAATATGCATGATCCAAACTTCCAAAACAACTCTGCCATTATTATTTCATTCTCTCTGAATGTGTGTTGTGAGTGAGTGAGTGACGCACGCACAAACCACGCAGTCTCGCATGCATGCATATGGGAGCAAATTAAACCACCGGTCCAAGTCAACTCTCTTTATTTCTTTTTGTCTTCAATTATTATTTATCCAAACCCTACCTACTCTGCATTGCGTTATTGGCCTTAAAGGAAGGAATTGAAGGTAGCTAGATAGAAAACATAATAATAATGAGAAAGCCATGCTGTGAAACCAACAAAGACATGAACAAAGGAGCTTGGTCCAAACAAGAAGACCAAAAACTCATTGACTATATCAACAAACATGGCGATATTTGCTGGCGTACCCTCCCTCAAGCTGCAGGTATATACAACGATTTGTTATAAAATATTTTTCATTTCTAAAATTTTGATACATTGTATGTAAATGTACTAAATCATCAATATGTGAAATTTTTAAGTAAAAGATATTATGAAATAAATAAAATATAATTCATATATAGAGTCAATAAGGCATATTAATTTTATATACTTTGATGCTCTTTTATTTTTGTAATTGCAATTTTGTATATAATTTGAATTAGATTAATCAATCTAAATAAAATACTGATTTAAAAATGAGTAATGCTATTACTAGGAGAGAATTAACTTTTTCATACATCATTAGTTAATTTTTAAAATAATTTTATTTATCTTAAATTTTAAATCCTAAATTATGAATTTGTAATTTTAAATATTAAATTATAAATTCTAAAATTAACTAATGTAAACCGATTTTTCTATACTTCCTCTTTAAGAATATATAATAACATGGTACACATTAAAAAAGACAAAAAAGTATGATTATGGGTTTTGTCCATTGATGTTTCGTTATACTAATGGATTTACTAGAATGTTTTTTAATTAGAAGCTTGCAAACGTGGGTATCATAGAAACTCCCATACATGGAAAAAT
Organism: Arachis duranensis; assembly: GCF_000817695.3. Classification (NCBI taxonomy): domain Eukaryota; kingdom Viridiplantae; phylum Streptophyta; class Magnoliopsida; order Fabales; family Fabaceae; genus Arachis; species Arachis duranensis. Next base: position 51,840,473 of record NC_029775.3, on the reverse strand, counting down.
AAAAGAACTATTTGTAGGTTGGAATAATATAATTAGGGGTTCGTTTTGATGCATATAAAGTAGTTCTACCTATATATCTGATTTAATGTAACACATTAAACATTAAGAATTAAGAAATTGTTGTTGATTAGGTCTATTAAGGTGTGGCAAAAGCTGTAGGCTAAGATGGATAAACTATTTGCGCCCAGACCTTAAAAGAGGCAACTTTGCTGAAGATGAAGAAGATCTCATCATCAAGCTTCATGCACTTCTAGGCAACCGGTGCGAATCTATAAGTATAATATAAATTCGGTCCTATTTCTTCTTAAATTTCTGTATATATGATTGGATATGGGTAAAAACCTTTTTTGTACCGTTAATAATACAAAACAACATAAATTGTTTTTTAATTATAGGTGGTCACTAATAGCGGGAAGATTGCCGGGACGGACGGACAATGAAGTGAAGAACTATTGGAACTCTTACATAAGAAGAAAGCTAATTAGCAAAGGCATTGATCCAAATAACCACCGTTTAATAACCCAAAAAAATCTAATCCCTACTCCACCCATTTCCGATTGTTCAAAATCATCATCTTCTGGCTTATTGAAGAAAAAAAACAAGAATAATGATGAGGCAACAACCAATAAATCCAATAACATTGACAACTATGGTTATCATCAAGTAGGCTCATCAGAAGAGGATGAGTCTAATAATAATAATAATAACAATAAAGGCTTATTATTGCCGGATTTAAACCTTGATCTCACTATCAGCATTCCTTCATCATCATCAGCTGAAAACAGCGATCTCAAACCAACAATTCATCATGAATCAAATTCTTCAGGGCGGGAACGGAACTTGATGATGGCTGGTAATTCCCCTCCAACTCTTCTTCTATTTCAGTAACCATCATCAATGTATATAGAAACGGATGAGCAAGATCATCACGCAAGCAAGCTAAGGGAATGGAAGCAATTCAAAATCAGATCAGCAAATATATATGCATGTAGAGACATATCTTGATGAGGATATGATAATTCAGATCAACATGCAACGTACTTTTATTGGTTCATGGTGACATGATTATTGTGCTAGAACCTAACTAGCTTAGCTTGCAATAGAATCATCATGTCATGATGACTGTGAAAATGAGAATGATCTATATATTTCCTAAACTCATTCATAAAAAGATTCCATTCTTAGCGGCAAAATGATAGATTTTTTAATCCATTATTGATTTACAGGGTTCTTATTTTTTTTAAAAATATAATTATTCATGTATTTTTTTTATTAATTTAAATTTTTTAAAAAAAATAATATCTTAATATGATATCAAAACTTTTACGATAAAAAAATTTAAAGTTTAATTTCTGTTATTTTACTAAAGAAAACTAATAAAATAAAATAATATCATGACCGTGTTAATATTTTTTATATTTTTGTAATGCAAAAATAATAAGATTGATGTATATACATAAGTTGGTTTTGGATGTGTTAGTGAATAGATAATACACAATAATCTTAGGAGACAAATTTTTTTAATCAACGTGAACTAATTTTTTAAAATATTCTTTTATTTATTTTAAATTTTAAATTTAAATTATAAATCCTTAATCCTAATATCTAATTATAAATTTTAAATCCTCAAAAATATACTAATAAAAAAATTTGGCTAACAACAACGACTAATTTAAAATTAGTTACATATGCTTTTTAATTTCTATTAGAGAATATGCAATATGCAATATAATCCAATTTGGACAATTTTTTGGTACGAAAGAAGTGAAGTTGACTAATGAGCATCAAAGGTATACCGCCAGAAAAATATGGACAAAATTTTACAGTACTAATGCTAGACATATACATATATGGTATAGTTTATGGTGGTCACAAGTTTTGGTGCCTATAGTGGTTATGGATTTTACAAAATGATATTTTTAACCAAATAAAATGAAAAATTGAAACACGTTTTAGTTTTATTAATAAATAATGACATGTTTATGAGTGTAAATAAAAGAAAAAAATTAGACCATTTATCATATTTTTTGACAAAAAAAAATGATCTATCGTTTTTTCTCGTCGTCGGAAATGAAATTGCTACCAATACCCAAAATTTAAAAAATGATAGTATCTAAAAATACTTACATTGCATTAATTTTTTTCTCACGTTAATAAATAATTATTTATATCTTTTATTTTTAATTAAAATAATTATTTTATTCTTCAATAAAAATTTTAAAATCTAAAGTTACTGTTATTAATTAAATTTTAATATTAGTAAAGTGAAATTTAAAATTATTAATTACAAAAAAGAAAAGTATAAGTAGATAATGAAAATATTAATGCAATGTAAGTATTTTTAGATACTATTATTTTTTAAATTTTGGACATTGGTAGCGACTTCATTTCCGACGACGAGAGAAAACGATCGATTATTTTTTTTGTCAAGAAATATGATAAATGGTCTAATTTTTTTCTTTTATTTACACTCATAAACATGTCATTATTTATTAACAGAACTGAAACGTGCTTCAATTTTTTATTTTATTTGATTAAAAATATCATTTTGTGAAGTTCATAACCACCATAGACACCAAAAATGTGATTACTAATAGTAGTAGAATCCAATCTCTAATAATAAAATTTGTTTAAAATAATTTTTTATTATTAATAGGATAAGATTATGAATCTAAGCTAATTAATTAATAAAATTAATTTACAATTCTACACGAATAGAAAAGTTCAGTATCAAATAAATACAAAATTAACATACCTGTGCCATTTAAATTAATTTTCAATACTAGCAACTAATAATATCCTAAATTTCTAATTCAAAATAATTCAATACACAAAAATAATTAATAAACAAATTAATAAAACTAAATTAGCAATTACATCATCAAAATAAATTCAATCACAATTATCAAACCAATTATACCAATTATCAAACAATGAAGTAAATAAGTAATGAAGCTACTAACTAACTAAGCAACGAAGTAACTAAGTAAATAGATATCGATTTCAGTGAATTATGAATGTACCAAGAGTCTAAGACTCAACTACTGAATTTCAGGAGACTGATACAAAATTGATAAACCAATATTCACCCGCAAGTATACCGGATCGTAATCAAGTAATAGCTTATTGAGAGTGAAGTCGATCCTACGAGGATTAAGAGATTAATTAACTTTAATCAATTGGTCATTCTAATCAAACAATCAGATTAAAAGGATTTGAGTGATCATTAGAGATCTTAACAGTAAAATAAATGACTGAAATATAAATAATAAAAAATTAAATGACTGAAACTAAAGAGCAGAAAGTAAAAAACTAGAAATTTAAAATGCATAAACATAAATTATAGTAATGTAAATGCTAAAGAATAACTGACAATGAAATTAAAGTGATGGAATGTGAAGGAAATTAGAGACAATGAATATTAAAGAGAAATAGCAATCAAGAAGGGAGTTAAAAGGAAGTAAAGAAATGCTTATGAATAAAAATTATTAGGGATTGGAGATGCTAGATCTTTCTGAATAAATGAATTTCTCTTTTCTCTTGTTTATGCAATGTTAGATTTCTGCTGGATCATAGGTAATTGGGTCCTAATTCCTTGATAATTCAATTTTTCTAGACATTATTAAATACCAATTCCTTGATCCAATGCTCATGAAAAGAGGTAAAGCTTGAATTCTAATCCCAAGCCATACAAATCCTAAGATCCCAATTTCAGAGTGATTACATGTCACAATATCAAGCTCTGAATCAAAATCAAATTCATTGTGAGAAGAGACTTTCAAACTGAATTACTATGATTCCTTTTCAAAGGTTCACATAGAATTTTAATAGATCCAATCCCTCTTTCAATTGAATTGGATCTTTGAAGATCGACATTAATTCATTTCAATCTAGCAGAGCTCCTCTCCCTAATGAATGAGGGGTTTAGTGGCTCATTGTTACACAGAAGCTAAAACTGGAAAACTAGAAAATAAAATTAAAAGCTAAGGAACAAGCAAAAAGTAAAGTGATGTAAAGCTCAAAAACCCAAAAGTTTCCAATCCTCTTTCAGTTCAAAACCCTCCCTATTTATACTATTTTTCTGCTCCTTAAGTGCCTTCAAAATCTGCTCTCGGAGTGGGCTTTTCTGGGCTTGGATTGGAGGCATTGAAAAAGGCCTTGGCGTTATTGCTTCCAAACGCCTCCTATTTCTGGCGTTGGTTGGATTGGGAGCCAGTTATATTGGGCGTTGTCACTTGTGCATCCATGCGTACGCATGTTAACTCGTGCGTACGCATCCTTGCAAAAACTTTCACCATGCGTACGCATTAAAGGTCGCGCGTACGCATGATAGTAAAATCTTCAAACCCAAGTGTCGCAAGCATTATCCTGAAATGATGCCAGTTCAACCTGGTGTTGCCAACGCTATCTCCACCTTCCAGGGATGTCCCTGGCGTTACCCAAACACGGCGCCAGTTTATATTGGGAGTTGCCAACACCCCCTTTGGTATTGATGTCATCTTGTTTACTTGTGCATACGCACAGATATGTGCGTGCGCACACTTCCTAAAACTTCCAGCTCCAAGATCGCAGGTGTTGTTTGAAGGTAATGCCAGTTATGGTGGGCGTTGCTAATGCCCAAAAATTCTTTCCAGGATAGTCTTGGCATTGTTTGAAGGTAACGCCCTTGTATTTTGGTGTTGCCAACGTTGGAACACACTCCTAGGGGCCTCTCATTAAGCATGGGCATTGTCTTGAAATAATTCCCTTATGTTGGGTGTTGTCTTGATGTACCTGGCGTTATTTGAGGGCAATGCTAGTTGAGTTGGGCGTTGCCAACGCCAGGGTCCACCTTCCAGGGTTTACTGAGGCGTTGTTTGAGAATAATGCCAGTATAAGCTGGTGTTGCCAACGCTAGGGAGTCAGCTCCAAGATTTTCTCATCAAGCATGGGCGTTGTTTCATGATAACCTGGTATAACTGGGCGTTGCCAATGGCACATTGCTTCCATAGTTTGCTTTCTTTGACGTAATGCCAGTATAAGTTGGCATTTCCAATGCCACCCTGCTCCCATGATGGGCGTTGTTTAAAGCGACGCCCCTTATGTTGGGCGTTGCAAACGCCCAAGTTGGCCTACACCAGGGCTCTGCTTCAGGGCTCTACTTCCCTGTCTCTGCTTCACCTATCATCAACCAAATAGAATACATCAAAGTTTGATATTTCATGGATCCATACAAGATATATTATCCTATTTCAATGCAATTAATCCTCTTGATCAACACATTCACTTAGCATCATTTATTGCATCAAATGACTCTTATATGTTCCTGAAATAGTCACAATTTTAATTCATGCTTGATGATCCATTACATGCAAGGATATTTCATGCAATCACTTGTTTATTAACTAGAAATTGTATGAAACAAATCTATAAACCATTTAAATTAGCTAACTAAACTAGCTAAGATGCACATGCATCACAACACCAAACTTAAAAATGTTGCTAGTCCTCAAGCAAGAACTAGAAAATTAAAAGAATAGAACATAAAAGTGGAAATGATTAAATAAGAGTGAGTCTTATTTGAAAGAATACCTTTATCCTAGTCAATGGGGTTCATCTTGCATTATGATTTTATTTATGACTCTTCTCTGGGTGAACCTTAAAATTTTAAGCTTCTAGGATAAAATACCCACTTGGACCTCAACTTGATTGACCTTATAAGACTTCATTATCACTATATAATCCTTGACTTATTTTCGTAAGTTCTTATTCATTTCAAGAGGTTCTTTGCTTTTATTTAAGTTTAAGTGTTTTGTCTTAAGGTGGCTCTTTAAGGTAAGCTTTCAATCAACACTCCCAAACCAGTTGGTTCAAGGTATTAGGTTGAGACACCCCTTAGGATATACTTGCTCAAGCCTCTTTCCTTAATGCATTCACACCACAAGCATATAACTTGAGAATTTTTCCTAGATAGTGGTGTCCAGAACCTTTTTGGGTTGCTAAATATTTTGTTACAAGGTGACTGAAGAACGGAAGATTGATGGTTTAGAAGTTATAATAAATTCTCGTTGCAAGTATAGTTTCTAAACCAAGCAATCAACCTTTCTTACAAATGTTTGGTTGTCACAAGTAACAAACCCAATAAAATTTATAAACTGAAGTATTCAAACCTCGGGTCATCTTCTCAAGGAATTGCAGGGAGGTATGATTTATTATTGGTTATGGAAAACAGTGTTTGGGTTTGAAAAGATTTTGAACAGGAGAAATGAATTGCAGGAATTAATAAATTAATAACTAATAAAACTCTTGGCAAGGTATGAAAACTGGAAGTCCTATCCAAGTTATCCTTATCAATGGTGATGAGAATTATATTTCTGCTACCATTAAATCAACCTCTAACTATGAAGGTCAGTTAAGTGGACAAATTAAATTAACGCCTAAAGTCCTAGTCAACTCCTTAAGGAAAGACTAGAGTTATAGGAATCTAAATTAATCAGCAAGAATAACGATTATCAATCACGATGAGTTTGATAACTCAAGAGTTACCAATTAATCAACCAAAGTCAAGAAAAGGGAAAAATCTAAATTATTTATATAAATCATGAGTCTGAAATACCTCAATTTATATCAGATAAAGAATATAGAAATTTATAGGCAATTAATCACGATGAGTTTGACAACTCAAGAGTCACCAATTAATCAACTAGAGCCAAGAATATAGAAAGCTAAATTAAAATCATAAATATCTGGAATACCTCAAATTATATTAATTAAGAAATCATAACATGAATGGTCCATAAACAAATAAGAGAGAAAATAAATAAAAAGAACATTGAACCTGTAATTGAAGAAGATAAAAATATTCCTAAGTCCTTTAAGAGGAGTCCTAATCCTAATCCTAAGAGAGAGGAGAGAACCTCTCTCTCTAAAAACTACATCTAAGTTGTGAAAAGTATGACTTATGAATGAATGTATGTTTTTTTGATGTATGGATGGATTCCCCCACTTTATAGCCTCTAATCTGTGCTTTTTGGGCCGAAAACTAGGTCAGAAACAGCCCAAAAATCACTGATTGCGAAATCTGGTATGTACAAGTCGCCGAAAAGTGACGCGGAGGCATCGTTCACACGTTTGCGTGGATTGAAATTCGCAGATGCGATGTGGGCGCGTCATCCACGCGTTCGCATCACCTAACTTCGGAGAAGCTATGGAAAATTATATTCGTTGCGAAGCCCCGGATGTTAGCTTTCTAACGCAACTAGAACCATCTCATTTGATTTTTTGTAGCTCAGGTTATGATCGTTTGAGTGCGAAGAGGTCAGGCTGGACAGCTTAGCAATTTCTTCAACTTCTTGTATTCCTTCCACTTTTGCATGCTTCCTTTCCCATCCTCTAAGCCATTCCTGTCCTTTAATCTCTGAAATCACTTAACACACATATCAAGGTATCAAATGGTAATAAGAGGGGATTAAACATAGCAAAATTAAGACCAAAGAAGCATGTTTTCAATCATAGCACCAAATCATGAAGAAAATGTAAAACATGCGAATAGTATGAATAAGTATATGAAAGATTAATAAAATCCACTCAATTAAGCACAAGATAAACCATAAAATAGTGGTTTATCAACCTCCCCACACTTAAACATTAGCATGTCTTCATGCTTAGCTCAAGAGAAGCTATAAAGGTGTGAAGAGGAATGATAGAGAGTATGCAATGCAACCTATCTATGTGAATGCAACTACATGCAAAATGTTTCTACCTACTTGGTTAAAAGTAAATAAATTCTCCAAGACAAATATGAATCAAATTCTACTAATTCAAATTACACAATAAAAAGCAAGTAAACTTGTAAGAAGATAGTTCATGAAAGCAGGGAACATAAAATCAAGCATTGAACCCTCACTGGTAGTGTATATCATTCTAATCTCTCAAGTGTCTAGGGTTAATCACTCTACTCTTCCCTAATCATGCTTTCTAAACTTTGTTCTTCATCTAACCAATTAACAAATATTTAGTATACCCATGCACACATCATAAGGTCTTTTCAAGGTTGTAATGGGGCCAAGGCAAGGGTGAGGATATATGTATGGCTAAGTGAGCTATAAATTGAATCTTTGAGTAATCTGAGCTATCACCTAACATACATACATTCTATATAACTTCTAAAATCATGTCTAGCTACCCATAATTCCCACTTTTATATCATATACTCACATATCAACTTTTCTTTTAATTTGTGTCACATATGCATTGATCTTTTATCAACTTAACATTGGGATAATTTTGTCCCCTTATTTATTTATTTATATTATATATATTTTTCTTTCTTTTTTTCTATAGAGACATAAAAACTAAAATAACATATCAATGTATATGGAATTTTTTTTTTGCAGTATGCAGAATGCAATGCTAATATGAATGTTATGCATGATTCCAGGTTCAATCAAAACTCAAAAACAGACTAAGATTAAAACTGAAAAAGGAACGATCATACCATGGTGAGTTGTCTCCCACCTAGCACTTTTAGTTAAAGTCCTTAAGTTAGACATTTGATGAGCTTCCTGCTATGGTGGCTTGTGCTTGAATTCGTCCAGAAATCTCCACCAGTGTTTGGAATGCCAGCATCCTCCGGGGTCCCAAACAAGGTACGTAAAGCCGTTAGGTGAGTTCAAATAGGCTTCAAGGTTCCCGGGGTGTTGAATGTCAGAGTAGATTCCAGGATCCCAAACTCTACTTTTACACCCATCTTTGTCTTGATCTGCATTTTTCCAGTCGGGTGGTAAGTAATCTGAATTCTCACTACAGTGACCAAACAGCTTCCGAGATCCTTTCGATTAAACTTGACGCCAATCCTTGCACCTTAAATTGAAGTGTGAAATCTCATTTAATCTTGCATACCAGTGCTGAGTGCGAGTCATTTCCCTTTTGCTGTTAAAGCCGCAAAGAGCTCTAAGCTGGCCATCTGTTTCAAGCAAACCATATTGAAGTGGAGAATTGAAGATAAAGGTCAAGGATTTTACCCACTTGAAGTTTGTGTTGGGTGGTAATGGCCTTGGGATCAGTGTTTTCAGTGGTTCTGCAAGCTTTACTCCCTTGTGGTCTTCTGTGAATTCCGCCACTTCTTTGCAAACTTCTGCAACTTCAACCATGTCTTGATCAAAGTCTTCGATATCTTTCTCATCACTTGAGTCATAATTGGGAGGTTGAGAAAAGTCTACCTCTGCATCATCTTCGTATTCACTTGGGGAAGATTCGTCCATCTCAAAGAATTCACTTGCGGATGCAAGTTCATTACTAAGAGAACTTGACTTGTGATTATAATCATCAAGGAAACATGCATCTTGGGTTATTCCATCCAATTCCTCATAAGATACCTGCCTTGGGGGTTGTGCACTGTCCTCCTTAGCATCAATTGTAACGTCCTCGACGGAATTCTCCACAACTCTAGATTCCTGTGGAGGTTCGGCATCTCCTAAATCTTCGACCAACTCTTCTTCTTCTATAACGACAGCTTCCTCTACTTGTTCTAGTACAAAGTTATTCTCTATACTGTCCACTGGAGTTTCTATTATCTCCTTCATGTTGCGTTTTTCATTAGATTCTCCACATGAAGCCATGGGGGTTTGTTGGGTGTCCGAACGTCTGGAAGATAATTAATTTATTACCTGCTCCAGTTGATGAAGGGTTGTATTAAATTGGTCTACTGATTCTTCGAAGCGAACCTGTGATTCTTGGCTTGATGGATATGGACATGGTGCATAGGGGAGTGGTGTTTCTTGGGAGTAATTGGATTGGCTTTGGGGTGGATAAGGATCATACGGTGGCGAATGGCAAAAAGAAGCTTGTGAGTGTGGTGGTTCAAAGCTATGTTGAGAGGATGGTCTCTGAGCATAGGGTGGGGCTTGTTGGTAGCTACAAGGGGGTCCACCATATCTATCAGTTTGGTATGCATTGTAGAATGGTCTCTATCCATGATATCTAGGAGGGTGTTGTTGCCTAAAGGGTTGATCAGATCCTCTGGGCTCCATCCATCTTTGATTGCTTAGACCTTAATGTATAGTCCTGTTATAGCTTCCATTCCTTTCAACAAAATTAGAACCAATAAGAATTCATAGTAGTTATCAGAAATAAGAAGGGAAAACAAAAACAAATAAACAAGTAAAAGAAAAATATTTACAATAACCAATAATAAGCCACACATTTGCAATTCCCCGGCAATGGCGCCATTTTGAAGAATTGAAGATTGATGGTTTAGAAGTTATAATAAATTCTCGTTGCAAGTATTATTTCTAAACCAAGCAATCAACCTTTCTTACAAACGTTTGGTTGTCACAAGTAACAAGCCCAATAAAATTTATAAACCGAAGTATTCAAACCTCGGGTCGTCTTCTCAAGGAATTGCAGGGAGGTATGATTTATTATTGGTTATGAAAAACAGTGTTTGGGTTTGAAAAGATTTTGAACAGGAGAAATGAATTGCAGGAATTAATAAATTAATAACTAAGAAAACTCTTGGCAAGGTATGAAAACTGGAAGTCCTATCCTAGTTATCCTTATCAATGGTGATGAGAATTATATTTCTGCTACCATTAAATCAATCTCTAACTATGAAGGTTAGTTAAGTGGACAAATTAAATTAACGCCTAAAGTCCTAGTCAACTCCACAAGGAAAGACTAGAGTTATAGGAATCTAAATTAATCAGCAAGAATAACGATTATCAATTACAATGAGTTTGATAACTCAAGAGTTACCAATTAATCAACCAAAGCCAAGAAAAGGAAAAAATCTAAATTATTTATATAAATAGGAGAAAGCAATCATGAGTCTGAAATACCCCAATTTATATCAAATAAAGAATATAAAAATTTATATGCAATTAATCACGATAAGTTTGGTAACTTAAGAGTCACCAATTAATCAACCAGAGCCAAGAATATAGAAAACTAAATTAAAATTATAAATATCCGGAATACCTCAAATTATATTAATTAAGAAAATCATAACATGAATGGTCCATAAACAAATAAAAGAGAAAATAAATAAAAAGAACATTGAACCTGTAATTGAAGAAGATAAAAATATTCATAAGTCCTTTAAGAGGAGTCCTAATCCTAATCCTAAGAGAGAGGAGAGAACCTCTCTCTCTAAAAACTACATCTAAGTTGTGAAAAGTGTGACTTATGAATGAATGTATGTTTTTTTTGATATATGGGTGTATTCCCCCACTTTATAGCCTCTAATCTGTGCTTTCTGGGCCAAAAACGGGGTCAGAAATAGCCTAGAAATTGCTGATTGCAAAATCTGGTATGTACAGGTCACGGGAAAGTGACGCAGAGGCGTCGTCCACGCGTTTGCATGGATTGAAATTCATAGATGCGACGTGGGCGCGTCATTTACGCGTTCGCGTCAGCTAACTTCGGGGCAGCTATGGCAAATTATATATCTTTGTGAAGCACCAGATGTTAGCTTTCCAACGCAACTGAAACCATTTCATTTAGATCTTTATAGCTCAAGTTATGACCGTTTGAGTCCGAAGAGGTCAAGCTGGACAGCTTAGCAGTTTCTTCAACTTCTTGTATTCCTTCCACTTTTGCATGCTTCCTTTCCCATCCTCTAAGCCATTCCTGCCCTGTAATCTCTGAAATCACTTAACACACATATCAAGGTATCGAATGGTAATAAGAGAGGATTAAACATAGCAAAATTAAGACCAAAGAAGCATGTTTTCAATCATAGCACCAAATCAGGAAGGAAAATGTAAAACATGCGAATAGTATGAATAAGTGTATGAAGATTGATAAAATCCACTCAATTAAGCATAAGATAAACCATAAAATAGTGATTTATCAGTGACTCTTGATTATGAACTTTCAATTGATAATCCCGAGTTAGTTAATTCAGGTTACCGGGTGATGAAGCACCCTTAAAATTTACTTAGCCAAGCACATCCTTGAACATAAACACCACAGACACATATATAAGGCTTTCGTCATTGATGCCTAGCCTTTGTTATTTGGTTTCTTTCCTTCTATGTTTTTGGCATTCTTCTTTCTTCCCTTCATTGTCAAGGATTCTTTTATTTCCAAAGTCTCAAAAAGTCTAATTCTAAGCTTATGTCCAAGGAAACATTCTATCACTCATTTTTGTTCATGAACCACATCTTAATCAAAGCATATATACCACCACTTTTCATAGGACTTATTTGTTCTTCATAAGTTAGACTAAACGCTTTTTTCTTTCATAACATCTCTTTTATTAAATTCAAAATTCCATGTCAAGCACACAATTCAAGTAACATGAGGTGATACATCATCAAATCTAGCAAACAAAACGAGTAAAAACAACAAACATAGAAGCGGGTATAATAGCATGAAAGAAATATAAAGACAATTGGAAAGCATGTCATATTTCATACATGCATTTCCTTATTTATTAGAACTAAGAGAGGAACTCCACACCCTTTTTAGTCTTTGTTCTTCTTGTTCGGTTCTCCTTGCTTCCCTTTTTTCTTACTTGACTCTCATTGCTTTCTTTTTTTCTTGCTTGCTTCTCCTTGGTTTCCTTCTTGTTCCTTGCTTGCTATTCCTTGATTTCCTTCTTGTTCCTAAAATCCTTTTCTTGCATGATTTTTGCCACTCTTGCTTCATGTCGAGCTATTGTTTCAAGTTGAACTTTCTCCAGATCATTTACCACTTAACTGATTAGTGCAATCTTTGGGTTTAAAGCTGGCATAGCTGAAATTAGATAATGAAGCTTCAATTGGGTATTCATGTCATACTCCACTCTACCTTGATATCTAGCTTCTTGAAGTGTTGTATACTCCATGAAATTTTTTGCCCTATTGACTTTGATGCTCTGAAATTTTGTTGAGGGATTCTTGGAGTTAAGCATATTGATCTCTTTTTTGCTCCATCATTATTTGTTGAAACTCCCTTTGTTGTTGAGCTTGCTTCTCTTGAAATTGCATGTATTTATTGAAACTGATTCTAAGGCACCTTGAACTTGGCTCAAATCAAATGGACTAGATGTTGTTTGCCCTGCTTCTTGCCCTGCTTCCCTTCTTCTCTGTGGCCTTCTTTGCCTTTGATTGGTTGTGACTCTTTCCGTTCTTTGTTTAGTGATAGGCTTGGATAGTTACACCCAGCTGGTGTCTTCATCTTCAAAAAGTATCCCAGCCTTTTCACTTAAACATTGAATGGTACTCGAATGGCCTAACCAAGATCCAGAGGCATTCTTTTCTGCCATTTGTTGGATGTTGTTAGCAATGAGCTCTAGAACCTTCACTTCTTCTCCTTTCATTATACAATGAACCATTATTACCCTGTCCAATATGGCCTCAGAATTGTTTGATATAGGGAGGATTGACCTCCTTACTATCTCAAACCATCCCTTTGCTTCGGGTATGAAGTTACCTCAATCTTTTATCCATTCCATCCCTAAAACACAAATATCATTCACTATATCTTCATGCTTTTGGTCTCCATTGGTTTTTTCCTCATAGATAGTTTCGGAGAAGGATCTTGGTCTTATTTTTAGTGCCCTCGTGATTGAATTAGGACTGAAATCCACCTCCGTCCCTCTCACATAACTCTTGTAAGGAAGGTCCTCCTTACTCTCCCTTACTGCATTGGCATAGAGTTCTTGCACAAGAGTTAAGCTCATAAATGGGGGTTAGTCAGACAGTAGCTCCCATTTTTTTTCGAATTTTCTTCCTTATGGAAGGGTATTTGTTTTCTTCAAGCTTGAAAGCTATTTCCGGGATAGCTTCCTTGTGGACCAGCCATCCTTTAAATTGAAACTCGTGGAAGGGTGATTTGAATCTCTTTCCATCAAACTTAGGCTGCCATATTGGTTGTTTTCCTTTTCTTTTCTTTGGAATGGATGATGAGGCCATTTTAGTGTAAATGAAAGGTGGCCGATTCCACACTAAACTTGAACGGTGCTTGTCTTCAAGCACTAAAGAGTGTAAATGATAAAGGAAAAAGAGAAGGATATGTGGTAAAAATGATTGCTCAAAAAGAGAATGAGATATGAGAATGAAAACAAGAATATAAATGAAGAAGAGGTTGAAGATATAAGGAGTGCTTCTCAACAGGAAAAAAAGAACTAAAATAGATGTAGAGTGTGAAATGGTATTTAAATGGAAAAGAATGAAGTATTAATGATGGAAAGTGGGTTCGGTTAGGGGGATAGGGGTGGGTGGCATGTGTATTTATTAATGCAAATGAGATGAGTATGAAGGGTGCTAATTTAGGTAATGTGGATCCAAGGGTGTGCATATAACATGAAAAGAAATGTTATTGGTGAAGTGGGATGGTCTATGTCTCAGTTATAGAGTGTAAGAAGTGGACAAAAATTATAGCCAATACATGTTGAATGTGCTTTCCCAAACCAATGAGAATCAAGGCTTTACATCTGACTAGTGTTCCTATGAGAGGACTAAACACTAGCAAGCTTGATTGACCAAGTTTTCCATCAATCCTTTCCTTGGATTCTTCCTTTAAAAATTCAAAGCTCTCTTTGTTAGAAGCAGGAAACAAAACCAATGAAATAAAAACAAATGTTAACTACTTAATCAAATTCTACTTCTATGCAAATTTAAGAAAAAAAAGTAACTCTATTTTTCTTTCCTACATGTATTATGTGTGCAACACCAAACTCAGTCTCTAAGTATGTGCTTTGTGAATGGAAAAAATTAAACTGTTTCCAAAGTTAAGCTTGTCCATTTTCATAAAGCAATCATAGATTGACTATGCTTACATCGAATTTGGTATTTATCATATACTACATGCATATTATAAGTGCCTTGTGTCACCTTTGTTTTTGTTCTTGCATCAGAGTTGAAAAACAAACTAAATTGACTTAATCAACTAACCACTATTTAAGCATAAAAAGAAAGGATATTGAGGGTGGGTTGCCTCCCACCAAACGCTCTTTTATCGTCACTAGCTTGACGTTGCAATTGTCCTTAGTGCAATTTGTGGGCGCTATGGTGTTTGTTCCATTCTCCTCCCAAGTAATGCTTGAGTCTGTATCCATTGACTGTGAATGTTATAATACCCTACCACACAGAGTCTAATGCTTAGGTCATAAAACTGAGGTGGCAAGGTATTACAACCTCTAAAAGTAAAATTATATATAATAATAGTTGAAAGAAATTTTATAACGAGGAGCTTTTGAAGAAAAGTTTAAAACAAAAGTCGTAATGCTCACGTAAACGAAAAATTTGCATACAAAGAAATGTAAGATATATATTCTAATATACTCAAAACAACCCTAGTTATCCATCAAGTCTCTGTGAGGCACAAAAGTAAAACATATATATAAGGAGAGTTCTATACATATAGGTATATCTACATATTGCAAAATACAACATCCCAAAGGTGCCACTTCACTGCTAAGAACTCCAGATGCCTAGAGAGGTGCCTCTCGACCTGCATCTGAAAAACAATAATATCGTATGGGACGAGAACTGGGGGTTCTTAGCATGGTAACAGTGCCCACATAACTAACATATAAGGTCCCGGGAAAGCCGAAGGCAATCCTAGAACTTCCGACAAAAGATTCAAACTTAAAACTATTCTTTATAACCATAAATAAGCCATAAACAAAGTGTGTAGCTAAGGGTTCGAAATTCTAACTCAACCTAACTTGATCCTTTAGCTTCTCACCTTGCTTCATTCCTCCAAAACTCCATAACTCCATAGCATAGACAACTAAAATACAGATAAAGCAAACACAAGTAGAGTACAATTACAGCAGGTAGCAAATTTAGCGAGTAGGCATAATAATCACATAGTCAAGCCCAATTAATGCAAAATCAAACAAGACATACAAATTCATATAATGCATGCCTGTCCTATGGCTGATGATATCATCTGTCGGTTATATAGCCAACCCGACACGTTCTGGTAGCTAACCATGGATAGAAACACACATTGTGGACCAAGTGGGTTTGAGATACAACCCCCTTGCTACTATCCGTTTAACCCAGAGCCAGTGGAATAACCACTACTGTGGCTACTACCCAGGCGGGTGCTTAAAAGCTCAACCTGGAGCAAGTGGCGTAATCACTGTTGTTGCTATTACCCAAGTGTCACAATCACTAACCTGGAACAAGCGGGACGAACCACAATCCTTGCTACTGCCCAGGATCTCAAACATACATTCATTCAGTTTAAATCAATCATCATTGTTAGCAAATTTCAAACAATAACCTGGAGCAAGCGGGATGAACCACTATCCTTGCTACTATCCAAGTATTTCAAACATACATTCATTCTAAACTCCATAATTAAATTCATTTTTCATAATTCTTCTTTCCTATCCCATACCCGGAGTAAGTGGACATCACCACTGCCTACTATCCGGGACCACAATCACATTTATTTATAAACTAGCATTCTCGTTAAACTTTTCATCATACATCACCCTCTTTACAATCTTACTTCACCAACAAGATATTTCTCTCACAACACTAATTATACTTCACTACCCGAATCCCACCTACCAGGCTTTAAACAAGAGTTAAAATGGTTTTGAAAGCTGGAGGAATGCATTTAAAAGCAAAAATCAGGACTTTGAAAACATAAAATTTATTTTTGCTGAAAACAGGGGTCCCGCATACGCGTGGGCTACGTGTACGCATGGTTATGTTTTTCCCCTGCTCATGTACGCACGCAACCTCTCACCTACGTGGGATAGCCAAACTAAACTGAATTCTCACGTCGCGTGGGAAGCTCGTGTACGCGAGTTATGCAGAGTTGGCAAAAACCTTGAAGGCTGCAAAATATCAGCTTTACACACCAAACTTCCGATGCGCATAACTTCTTCGTTTGAAAATATTTTTACCGTTCTTCGAAAGGTGTAACCCTCTCAGATCAAATTTTCATTCTAAATAAGTTTAATAAAAATTAGAGGTCCGGGGGCCGATTTATGACTCATCGAAGTTGGTCCAAAATCAAAGAGATTCTTTAAAATTCCAAATGTCAACTTTCAAAATGTATCAACTTTAAACATTTTAAAACCAAAACCAAATCTTACCATCACAGCAACAAACCCTTCCAATTCAGATTTTAATCTTCCTTATTCATCCCACAACTTCATCATACACACCAACTTACCATTATATTACCATGTCAATTCAATAATCCAAATTCTCAAGCAACATTATACCAACATCATAAACAACATCAACATTCCAATATCATCAACATTTCCATCGCCAATATTCACATACAATATCACACATCACAACATCATAGTCTCAACCACAGTCTCAACATTACTAACCCTCACACATATCCACCAAATTCAATCATCAACATCATACATAATTCAATCCTGTCCTACGGTCGACTAACATAAGTCTTCACGACACATTATATTTCAGTTATGAGAAATTGAAACCATACCTTGGCCGATTCCTCCCTAATTCCCGGAAAACCACAAATTATTGCCGTTCTGCAAATATCCAAAGCTCCAAATAGTGCGTTAGATAGAAATTCACTTACTGCAGCCCAAATTCAACAATTACTTCAAATATCTAATCTAATAATATACAATTTAATCATAATTTAGCATATGGTTTACTAAATTGGAAATTCACCAAGGTTTAAGAGCTTCTTATCTTACCCATGGACTAATAGAACAACACCCAAAAATTCCCACAAGCTAATTTGATCTGAAAACATCAAAATATCATAATTATCAATTCTAAAAATCATGAATTTCGAAACTGAAGAGGGAGAATCTAGATGATAAAAATTGAATTTTTTACCAAATTAGTCAGTGGGCTTTGTAGAGAATTCCGAGACGAATGCTTGACCGTTGACGGCTTATCAATCAGAGCGGATCAAAATTTACGTTGGATTGAAGATTTGGGTAAGGGTTGGCATGTTTCCCCCTTTTCCCCCTATTGTTCTTCAGCATTCTTCATTGATTTGAAGGAAGAGAAGAGCTGAAGCTCTTTAATACAAGGGCAAATGGGTTGGGCATTGGACCCAATATGGGCTGAATTTTTTTGGTTCGGCCCGTTTCGCTTAATTTTGGGCTAAATTCTTTAAAATTAGTGTCAAAATTCTTATTTTAATTAGCTCTATCTCATTAAACTATGAAATTCCATTTTCTAATTTCTTTGATTAATAATTAATTTATTAACTAACTATTTACTAATTTTACAGGTTTTACAAATGTTCTCTTTTATTCTTCTTCCATTACCTCCACATGTCCATAAGGTCACACTTTGGTGACCAAGTATGGACCAGATCATCTAGATTTCAACTTACAAGGGAAGAGTCTTAATCTAGAGTTGAATAGAAGCACCTTTTGTCCAGGTTCAAAGACTCTCTTAGCTATTCTCTTGTCATGACTTCTCTTCACCTTCTCCTTGTATACTTTAGCACTTTCATAAGTCTTTAGCTAGCAAATATTTCAATGATGTATGGTCAATGAAAACAATAACTTTAGACCCAATTAAATAAAATCTAAATTTATCAAAAGCAAATACAATTGCCAATAACTCCTTCTCAGTTGTGGTGTAGTTCTTTTGGGCTTCATTAAGAACCTTGCTAGCATAATAGATCACATGTACTAGCTTATCTTTTCTCTATCCTGGCATAGCACCAATAGTAAAGTCAGATGCATCACACATCAATTCAAACGGTCCCAATCTGGTGGTTCTATAATACGTACAGAGGCAAGTCTATTCTTAAGGTTCTCAAAGGCTATCATGTATTCTCTATCAAATAGAAAAGGAACATCAGAGACTAGCAAGTTGCTTAAAGGTCTTGTAATTTTTGGAAAGTCCTTGATGAACCTTCGGTAAAATCCAGCATGTCCTAAAAAACTTATAATTGCCTTTACATTGCTAGGTGGGGTAATTTCTCAATCACCTCCACCTTAGTTCTATCCACCTCTATACCTTTATTGAAGATTTTATGACCAAGAACTATATCCTCAGTGACCATAAAAGGGCACTTTTTCCAGTTCAAAATTAGGTTAGTTTCTTGACATCTCTTTAGCACCAAGGCAAGGTGGTCTACGCAATTAGAAAAGGAGTTTCCAAACACTGAGAAGTTTTCCATGAAAACTTCAATATATTTCTCAATCATGTCTGAAAAAATGGACAACATGCATCTTTGGAATGTGGCAGGTGCATTGCACAATCCAAAGGACATGCGTTTATAAGAAAAAACATCATAATGACAAGTGAAAGAGATTTTCTCCTGGTCTTTGGGATCTACTATAATTTTTTTGTAGGCTGAATAACCATCCAAGAAGAATAATAGGCGTGCCCAACTAGTCTTTCCAACATATGGGCCATGAATGGAAATGGAAAGTGGTCTTGCCTAGTGGTTTCATTGAGTTTACTGTAATCTATGCACATGTGCTACCCTATCACAGTTCTTGTTAGAATTAGTTCATTCTTTTCATTTGGTACCGCTGTGACACCACCTTTCTTGGGGACCACTTGAATGGGGCTTACCCAATAGCTATCTGAAATGGGATAGATGACCCCTGCCTCCCACAATTTTAGCACTTTTTTTACACCACTTTACTCATTATAGGGTTTAGTCTTCTCTGTGGTTGGATTGTGGGTTTTTCACCTTCTTCAAGGAGTATTTTATGCATATACATTGTAGGACTAATCCTCTTCAAGTCAAAGATAGTCCATCCAATTGCATCCTTATGCTTCTTTAGAACCTCTAGCAATTCTCCTTCTTCTTCCTTGCTCAGTGATGACCTAATGATTACCAAAAAGGTATCATCACTTTCCAAGAATGCATACATAAGGTTGGAAGGTAGTGGCTTGAGCTCAAGCTTATGTGCTTCCTCTTTCTCTTTCTTTTTCTCTAACATGATTGGATTAGCCATGATCTTTTTTGGGCCTTCCTTGCATGATTTTTGAACCACTTCAAGAATTTTATCAAGCTTTTCTTCTTCCATGACTTCCTGCACCAAGGATTCCGTAGCATCAATCCTCATGCATTCATCAGGGGGTTCACTTGGATAGTTCACGACTTTAAAAATATTGAATACCATCCTTTGTTCATGCGCTCTAACGACTAATTCCCCCTTTTGAACATCAATCATAGCTCGGGCAGTTGTTAAGAATGGCCTTCCAAGGATGATTTAAGCTTTAGCATACTTTTTCATATCCAACACCACAAAGTTAGATGGGAAGATGAATTATCCCACTTTCACTAGTAAATTTTCTACTACTCCATGCGGAAATTTAAAAAGATCTATCTACTAGTTGAAGTGTCATGTTAGTTGAAGTGTCATTCTAGTTGGTGTTGGTTGTTTGATTGGTGATTGAAGTTGTTTGAGTTGCGAAAGTTATTGTTGGAGTCATTACTTCTTTGCCCTTAATTTTGTTGACCTCCCCACCCAAAATTCAGGTGGTTTTTCCATTCAAGATTGAAGGTTTTTGCATATGGATCATATTGTATTCTGGAGGAGTTTCCCATGAAGTTGGCTTGTTCCAATGCTGGTTGATCCATTTTATAGTTCCCTCTAATTTGCTTGGAGAGATTTGCCAATTGTTGTGTCATGAGTTTATTTTGTGCAAAAAGAGCATCCATCTTATCCACCTCCATTCCTCCTCCTTTCTTCATATTCATGCTCCTTTCTAAGGAAAAGAAGTATTGATTGTTAGCTACTATGTCAATTAGTTCCCTAACCTCCTCAGGAGTTTTCATGGCAAGAAAACCTCCTGTTAAATTATCTAATGAATTCCTGGATGCTTGAGTTATGCCTTCATAGAAGATCTGCAATTGCACCCAACCAGTGGACATATTGGGTGGACACTTCCTCAGCAAACCCTTATATCTTTCCCATGCTTTGTAGAGTGATTCTCTTTCAAGTTTCTTTAAGGTTTGAACCTCAGTCCTTAGCTTGATGACCCTTTGAGGGAGAAAGAATGTAGTCAAAAATTTATTGACTAACTTATCCCAAGTGGCAATGCTCTCCTTAGAAAAAGTCTCCAGCCATTGGGATGCTCTATCTCTCAGGGAGAAAGAGAACAAGAGCATTCTATGGACATCTTGATGCACTCCATTCATCTTGACAGTGTCACATAGTCTCAGAAAGGTAGACAAATGCTTATTAGGACCCTCTTGAGCACTCTCTCCATATTGACAATTTTGCTAGACTAGAGTGATTAGTTGGAGCTTGAGTTCAAAATTGTTGGCATGTATATTTAAAGTTAGGATGCTACTCCCACAATTATCAGAGCCAGGATTGGTGTAAGAACCCAAAGTCCTTCTAATTTGTGGAGCATGATTGTTGCCAACTTCAACATTGTTACCAAGATCAAGTTCTTCAGCGATGTTGTGTTCTAAGTTTTCTTCTTCAAAATCCTCAAGAACTTGTTTATCTCTTGCTTCTTTTCTCAATCGCCTAAGAGTTTTTTCTATGTATGGGTTGTAAGAAGTTGATTCCCTCTTTTACAACCTCGCATATACACAATAAACTAAAAGAACAACAATGAAATCCACTCTATCAAGAGTGTGGTTAGAACTAAATGAAGCACTTATAACAAATAGTTAGTATGCTAAACTACAGTAAGTATATCTATAAACAAGAAAATTAAGTGGTATAAACTATGAATGTGAAATGAGTAAACAAAAGTGCTTAATAAAAAAATGAAAAAAATGTTTAATCTAGATAACCAATGGATTTAATCATTGTCAATCTTGATCAATCCCCAACAACGGCGCCAAAAACTTGTTACAGAATTGATAAACCAATATCCACCGGCAAGTGCACCGGGTCGTAATCAAGTAATAACTCACTAAAAGTGAGATCGATCCCACGAGGATTAAGAGATTAATCAAATTTAATCAATTGGTCATTCTAGTCAAATAATCATATTAATGGGATTTGGGTGATCATTAGAGATCTTAACAATAAAATAAATGACTAAAATGTAAATGGCAATAAGTTAAATGATTGGAAATAAAGAGTGAAAAGTAAATAGCTAGAAATTTAAAGTGCATAAACTTAAAATGCAATAATGTAAATGTGAAAGAATAAATAACAATGAAATTAAAGTGTTGGAATGTGAAGGAAATTAGAGACAATGAACATTAAAGAGAAATAGCATTCAGGAAGGGAGTTAAAAGGAAGTAAGAAAATGCTTATAAATAAAAATCATTAGGGATTGGAGATGCAAGATCTTCCTAAATCAATGAACTTCTCTATTCTCTTGTTCATGCAATGTTAGATCTTTCGCAGATCATAAGTAATTAGGTTCCAATTCCTTGGTAACTCAATTTCTCTAGACATGATTAAATGCCAATTCCTTGATCCAATTCTCATAAAAAGAGGTGAAGCTCTAATTCTAATCCTAAGCCACACAAATCCTAAGATCCCAATTTTAGAGTGATTACATGTCACAATATCAAGCTCTGAATCAAAATCAAATTTATTGTGAAAAGAGAGTTTGAAGCTGAATTACTATTATTCCTTTTCCAAGGTTCACATAGAATTCTAATAGATCCAATTCCTCTCTTTTGATTGAATTGGATCTTTGAAGATTGGAAACTCTCTCTTAGATAAACAAAGATAGAATCAAGAAGAGAAGAATATGAACATTAATTTATTTCAATCTAGTAGAGCTCCTCCCTATAATGAATGAGGGGTTTAGTGACTCATTGCTCTATTACACATAAGCTAAAACTGGAAAACTAGAAAATAAAACTAAAAGCTAAGTACAAGCAAAAAGTGAAGTGATGTAAAGCTCAAAAACCTAAAAATTTCCAATCCCCTTTCAGTTCAAAACCCTTCCTATTTATACTTTTTCTCTGCTCCTTAAGTGCCTTCAAAATCTACTCTTAGAGTGGGCATTTCTTGGCTTGGATTGGAGGCATTGAAAAAGACCTTGGCGTTTGATGAGCGAAAAATTTATACGCTTTTTGGCATTGTTTTTAGGTAGTTTTTAGTACGATCTAGCTGCTTTTAGGGATGTTTTTATTAGTTTTTATGCTAAATTCATATTTCTGGACTTTACTATGAGTTTGTGTGTTTTTCTGTGATTTCAGGTATTTTCTGGCTGAAATTGAGGGACCTTAGCAAAACTCTGATAAGGAGGCTGACAAAGGACTTCTGATGCTATTGGATTCTGATCTCCCTGCACTTGGAATGGATTTTACAATTGTATTAGACATCTTGGTTTTCGTTTTTTATCTTAGCATCCATCTTTGGACGTTTAGTTCTTAGACTTTGGGGGCTGGCCATTCGGCCATGCCTAAACCTTGATCAGTTATGTATTTTCAACAGTAGAGTTTCTACACACCATAGATTAAGGGTGTGAAGCTCTGCTGTACCTCGAGTTTTAATGCAATTACTACTTTTTTCTATTCAATTCAACTTATTCTTGTTCTAAGATATCCGTTGCACTTCAACCTGATGGATGTGATGATCTGTGACACTCATCATCATCCATCCTTATGAACGCATGATTGACAACCACTTCCGTTCTACCTTAGAACGAGCGCATATCTCTTGGATTCCTTGATCAGAATCTTCGTGGTATAAGCTAGAATTATTGGCGGCCATTCCTGAGAGTCCAAAAAGTCTAAACCTTATCTGTGGTATTCTGAGTAGGATTCAGAGATTGAATGACTATGACGAGCTTCAAACTCGCGATTGTTGGGCGTGATGACAAACGCAAAAGAATCAATGGATTCTATTCCGACATTATCAAGAACCGACAGATGATTAGCCGTGCTGTGACAAGAGCATTTGGACCTTTTTCATTGAGAGGATGGGAAGTAGCCATTGACAACGGTGATGCCCTACATACAGCTTGTCATGGAAAGGAATATGAAGGATTGAAAGTAAGAAAGCAGTATGTTGGAGAGATTCAACAAGGACGAAGTATCTCCATACACTTAACTAAAATTCCCACCAATGATTTACATAAGTATTTCTATCTTTATTTTATGTTTTATTTATTATTATTTTCGAAAACTCCATAATCATTTGAATCAGCCTAACTGAGATCTACAAGATGACCATAGCTTGCTTCATACCAACAATCTCCGTGGGATCGACCCTTACTCACGTAAGGTTTATTACTTGGACGACCCAGTGCACTTGCTGGTTAGTTGTGCGAAGTTGTGACAAAGTGTGATTCACGTTTGAGAGCACCAAGTCATTGGAGCCATACAATTTATGCGCACCAAGTTTTTGGCACCGTTGCTGGGGATTGTTCGAGTTTGGACAACTGACGGTTCATCTTGTTGCTCAGATTAGGTAATTTTCTTTTCAAAATGTTTTCAAAAATCTTTCAAAAAAATTTTTCTTTGTTTTCATTTTTTCCAAAAAATTATTTTCGAAAAATCCAAAAAAAATTATAAAATCATAAAAACAAAAATATTTTGTGTTTCTTGTTTGAGTCTAGTGTCAATTTTTAAGTTTGGTGTCAATTGCATGTTTTAAAAACTTTTGCATATTTTTTCGAAAACTCATGCATGGTGTTCCTCATGATCTTCAAGTTGTTCTTGGTAAGTCTTCTTGTTTGATCTTCATATTTTCTTGTTTTGTGTTTTTTGTTATTTTTCATATGCATTTTTGCATTCATAGTGTCTAAGCATGAAAATTTTCTAAGTTTGGTGTCTTGCATGTTTTCTTTTCTTGAAATTTTTTTTTTAAAAATATGTTCTTGATGTTCATCTTGACATTCAAAGTGTTCTTGGTGTTCATCTTGACATTCATAGTGTTCTTGCATGCATCATGTGTTTTGATTCATAATTTTCATGTTGTGAGTCATTTTTGTGTTTTTCTCTCTCCTCATTTAAAATTCAAAAAAAAAATAAAAAATATCTTTTCCTTATTTTGCTCATGATTTTCGAAAATTTGAGTTGACTTAGTAAAAAATTTTTAAAACTTAGTTATTTCTTATAAGTCAAGTCAATTTTTCAATTTTAAAAATCCTATCTTTTCAAAACTTTTTTAAAAATCAAATCTTTTTCATTTTTATTTTATGATTTTCAAAATTTTAAAAATATTTTTCAAAATCTTTTTCTTATCTTTATTTCAAAATTTCGAAAACTTTACTAACAATTAATGTGATTGATTCATATCTTTACTAAAATAGTTTGTTACTTTCTTGTTAAGAAAATGTTCAATCTTTAAATTCTAGAGTCATATCTTTTAGTTTCTTGTTAGTCAAGTAATCAATTTTAATTTTAAAAATCAAATCTTTTTCAAAATATATTTTCAATCATATCTTTTTAATCATATCTTTTTCAAATCATATCTTTTTCAAAATTTGATTTCAAAAATATCTTCTCTAACTTCTTATCTTTTCAAAATTGATTTTCAAATCTTTTTCAACTAACTAATTGACTTTTTGTTTGTTTCTTATCTTTTTCAAAACCACCTAACTACTCTTCTCTCTCTAATTTTCGAAAATCATCCCCTTCTTTTCAAAATTCTTTTAAATTAACTAATTGTATCAAACTTTAATTTTAATTTTAATTCTTCTCTTAATTTTTGAAAATCACTAACCCTTTTTCAAAATTAATTTTCGAAATTTTCTCCCTCTCATCTTCTCCTATTTATTTATTTATTTACTAACACTTCCCTTCATCTCAAGAATTCGAACCTATCTTTCACTTTGTGTTTGGATTCTTAACTCTTTTCCTTCTTCTATTCCTTTCTTCTTCTACTAACATAAAGGAATCTCTATACTGTGACATAGAGAATTCCTCTTTCTTTTTTGTTCTCTTCTTTTTTATATGAGGAGGAACAAGGAAAAAGGCATTCTTGTTGAAGCTGATCCTGAACCTGAAAGGACTCTAAAGAGGAAAATAAGAGAAGCTAAAATACAACAATCCAAAGACAATCTTACTGAAATTTTCGAACAAGAAAAGGATATAGCAGCCGAACCCAACAACAATAATGCAAGGAGGATGCTTGGTGACTATACTACACCTACTTCCAAGTTTGATGGAAGAAGCATCTCAATCCCGACTATTGGAGCAAACAATTTTGAGCTGAAACCTCAACTAGTTGCTCTAATGCAACAGAACTGCAAGTTCCATGGACTTCCATCAGAAGATCCCTATCAGTTTTTAACTGAGTTCTTGTAGATCTGTGAGACTGTTAAGACTAATGAAGTAGATCCTGAAGTCTATAGGCTCATGCTTTTCCCTTTTGCTGTAAGAGACAGAGCTAGAACATGGTTGGACTCACAACCTAAAGATAGCCTGGACTCCTGGGAAAAGCTGGTCACGGCCTTCTTGGCTAAGTTCTTTCCTCCTCAAAAATTGAGCAAGCTTAGAGTGGATGTTCAGACCTTCAAATAAAAAGAAGGTGAATCCCTCTATGAAGCTTGGGAAAGATACAAACAGATGACCAAAAGGTGTCCTTCTGACATGCTTTAAGGATGGACTATTTTGGATATATTCTATTATGGTCTATCTGAATTCTCTTAGATGTCACTGGACCATTCTGTAGGTGGATCCATTCACCTAAAGAAAATGCCTGTAGAAGCTCAAGAACTCATTGACATGGTTACAAATAACCAGTTCATGTACACTTTTGAGAGGAATTCTATGAATAATGGGATTCCTCAGAGGAAGGAAGTTCTTGAAATTGATGCTCTGAATGCCATATTGGCTCAAAACAAAATGTTGACTCAGCAAGTCAACATGATTTCTCAAAGTCTGAATGGATGGAAAAATGCATCCAACAGTACTAAAGAGGCATCTTCTGAAGAAGAAGCTTATGATCCTGAGAACCCTGCGATAGCAGAGGTAAATTACATGGGTGAACCTTACAAAAACACCTATAATTCATCATGGAGAAATCATCCAAATTTCTCATGGAAGGATCAACAAAAGCCTCAACAAGGCTTTAATAATGGTGGAAGAAATAGGCTCAGCAATAGCAAGCCTTTTCCATCATCTTCTCAGCAACAGAGCACCTCTAACTTAGCAAACATGGTCTCTGATCTGTATAAGACCACTTTAAGTTTCATGAGTAAAATAAGGTCCTCCATCAGAAATTTGGAGGCACAAGTGGGCCAGCTGAGTAAGAAAATCACTGATACTCCTCCTAGTACTCTCCCAAGCAATACAGAAGAGAATCCAAAAAGAGAGTGCAAGGCCATTGATATAATCAACATGGCCGAACCTAGAGAGGAAGGGGAGGACGTGAATCCCAATGAGGAAGACCTCATGGGACGTCTCCCAGACAAGAAGGAGTTCCCTATTGAGGACCTAAAGGAATCTAAGGCTCATATAGAGACCATAGAGATTCCTTTAAACCTCCTTCTACCATTCATGAGCTCTGAAAACTATTCTTCCTCTAAAGAGGATGAAGACGTAACTAGAGAGTAAGTTGCTCAATATCTAGGAGCCATCATGAAGCTGAATGCCAAGTTGTTTGGTAATGAGACTTGGGAAGGTGAACCCCCTTGCTCATTAGTGAACTAGATACATGGGTTCAGCAAACGTTACCGCAAAAGAAACAAGATCCTGGTAAATTCTTAATACCCTGTACCATAGGCACCATGACCTTTGAGAAGGCTTTGTGTGACCTAGGGTCAGGCATAAATCTTATGCCACTCTCTTTAATGGAGAACCTGGGAATTACTGAGGTACAGCCTACCACATTCTCATTAGAGATGGTAGACGGATCACAAAGACAAGCTTATGGATTAGTAGAGGACGTGTTAGTGAAGGTTAAAGGCCTCTACACCCCTACTAATTTCATAATCTTAGACACTAGGAAGGAGGAGGATGAATGCATCATCCTTGGAAGACCCTTCTTAGCCACAGCAGGAGCTGTGATTGATGTTGACAGAGGAGAGCTAGTCCTTCAATTAAATGAGGACTACCTTGTGTTTAAAGCTCAAGGATCTTCTTCTGCAACCATGGAGAGGAAGCATGAAAAGTTTCTCTCAATACAGAGTCAAACAAAGCCCCCACAATCAAACTCTAAGTTTGGTATGGGAGGCCACAACCAAACTCTAAGTTTGGTGTTAAACCCCCACATTCAAACTCTATGTTTGGTGTTGGGAGCCCACAACATTGACCTGATCACCTGTGAGGCTCCATGAGAGCCCACTGTCAAGCTAGTGACATTAAAGAAGCGCTTATTGGGAGGCAACCCAATTTTTATTTATCTAATTCTATTTTTATTTTTATTGTTCTTTTATGTTTTATTAGGTTCATGATCATGTGGAGTCACAAAACAAATACTAAAATTAAAAACTGAATCAAAAACAGCAGAAGAAACAGCACACCCTGGAAGTAGGGCTTACTGGCGTCTAAACGCTAGTAAGGAGCATCTGGCTGGCGTTCAACGCCATAACAGAGCATGGATTTGGCGTTGAACGCCAGAAACATGCAGCAATCTGGCGTTTAAACGCCAGGATTGCACTTTGAGGAAAGCTGGCGTTTAACGCCAGAAACATGTTGCAAAATGGCGTTGAACGCCCAAAACAAGCATAGAACTGGCGTTTAATGCTAGAAACAAGCATCAATCTGGCGTTAAATGCTAGGATTGCATGCAGAGGGCGTTTTACACGCCTCATTGGTGCAGGGATGTAAATCCTTGACACCTCAGAATCTGTGGACCCTACAGGATCATCTCAGGATCTGTAGACCCCACAGGATCTCTACCTAACTCAAGTCACCCTCTCTCTCTATTTCACACAATCCAATAAACACTCTTCCCCAAAACCCTTCACCAATCACCTCAATCTCTCTTCCCCATCCCCTCTTCACCACTCACATCCATCCACTCTTTCTCATAAACCCCACCTACCTTCAAAATTCAAAATTTTTTCCCACCCAATCCCACCCTAAATAGCCAAACCTACTCCCTCTCCCCTCACTATATAAACCCCTCCATCTATCCTTCTTCATTTTCACACACCACAACCCTCTCTTCTTCACCTTAGCCGAAACCACACACCTTTCCCTTTCCTCCATATCCTCTCCTTCTTCTTCTTCTCTTCTTTCTTCTTTTGCTCAAGGGCGAGCAATATTCTATGTTTGGTGTGGCAAAAGCATAGTTTTTTTGTTTTTCCATAACCACTTATGGCACCTAAGGCCAAAGAAACCTCTAGAAAAGGGAAAGGAAAGACAAAAGCTTCCACCTCCGAGTCATGGAAGATGGAGAGATCCATCTCTAAAGCCCATCAAGACCACTTATATGAAGTTGTGGCCAAGAAGAAGGTGATCCCTGAGGTCCCTTTCAAGCTCAAGAAAAATGAGTATCCGGAGATCCGACATGAGATTCAAAGAAGAGGTTGGGAAGTTCTTACCAACCCCATTCAACAAGTTAGAATTTTATTGGTTCAAGAGTTCTATGCCAATGCATGGATCACTAGGAACCATGATCAAAGTATGAACCCGAATCCAAAGAATTATCTTAGAATGGTTCGGGGGAAATACTTGGATTTCAGTCTGGAAAATGTGAGGTTGGTATTCAACTTGCCTATGATGCAAGAAGATGCACGCCCCTACACTAGAAGGGTCAACTTTGATCAAAGGTTGGACCAAGTCCTTATGAACATATGTGTGGAAGGAGCTCAATGAAAAAGAGACTCAAGAGGCAAGCCGGTTCAATTGAGAAGACTGGACCTTAAGCCTGTGGCTAGAGGATGGTTGGAGTTCATCCAACGCTCCATCATCCCCACTAGCAACCAATCTGAAGTTACTGTGGATCGGGCCAGCATGATCCATAGCATCATCATTGGAGAGGAAGTAGAAGTTCATGAAGTCATCTCTCTTGAATTCTACAAAATAGCCGAAAAGTCCTCCACCATGGCAAGGCTAGCTTTTCCTCATCTTATTTGCCATCTGTGCTACTCAGCTGGAGTTATCATAGAAGGAGACATCCTCATTGAAGAGGACAAGCCCATCACTAAGAAAAGGATAGAGCAAACAAGAAAGGCCATCCATGGATCTCAAGAGATGCATGAGAAAGCTCATCATCAAGGAATCCCTGAGATGCCTCAATGGATGCACTTTCCTCCCAACAACTATTGGGAACAACTCAACACTTCTCTAGAAGACTTGAGTTATAACATGGACCAACTAAGGGTGGAACACCAAGAGCACTCCATCATTCTCCATGAGATTAGAGAAGATCAAAGAGCAATGAGGGAGGAGCAACAAAGGCAAGGAAGAGACATAGAAGAGCTCAAGGACATAATTGGTCCTTCAAGAAGAAGGTGCCACCATTACTAAGGTGGACTCATTCCTTGTTCTTATTTCTCTGTTTTTTGGTTTTTAAGATTCATGTTTATCTATGTTTGTGTCTTTACTACATGATCATTAGTGTCTAGTAACTATGTCTTAAGGCTATGAATAATTCCATGAATCCTTCACCTCTCTTAAATGAAAAATGTTTCTAATTCAAAAGAACAAGAAGTACATGAGTTTCGAATTTATCATTGAAATTAGTTTAATTATATTGATGTGGTGACAATACTTTTTATTTTCTGAATGAATGCTTGAACAGTGCATATTTTTGATCTTGTTGTTTATGAATATTAAAATTTTTGGCTCTTGAAAGAATGATGAAAAAGAGAAATGTTGTTGATGATCTGAAAAATCATAAAATTGATTCTTGAAGCAAGAAAAAGAAGTGAAGAACAAAAGCTTGCGAAAAAAAGAAAAAGCAAGCAGAAAAAGCCAATAGCCCATAAAACCAAAAGGCAAGGGTAAAAAGGATCAAAGGCTTTGAGCATCAGTGGATAGGAGGGCCCAAGGAAATAAAATCCAGGCCTAAGCGGCTAAATCAAGCTGTCCCTAACCATGTGCTTGTGACATGCAGTTCCAAGTGAAAAGTTTGAGACTGAGTGGTTAAAGTCGTGATCCAAAGCAAAAAGAGTGTGCTTAAGAGCTCTGGACACCTCTAACTGGGGACTTTAGCAAAGCTGAGTCACAATCTGAAAAGGTTCACCCAGTCATGTGTCTGTGGCATTTATTTATCTGGTGGTAATACTGGAAAACAAAGTGCTTAGGGCCACGGCCAAGACTCATAAAAGTAGCTGTGTTCAAGAATCAACATACTTAACTAGGTGAATCAATTAACACTATATGAACTCTGAGTTCCTATAGAAGCCAATCATTCTGAACTTCAAAGGAAAAAGTGAGATGCCAAAACTTTTCAAAAGCAAAAAGCTACAAGTCCCGCTCATCTAATTAGAACTAATATTCATTGATATTTTGGGACTTATAGTATATTCTCTTATTTTTATCCTATTTGATTTTCAGTTGCTTGGGGACGAGCAACAATTTAAGTTTGGTGTTGTGATGAGCGGATAATTTATACGCTTTTTGGCATTGTTTTTAGGTAGTTTTTAGTAGGATCTAGCAACTTTTAGGGATAATTTTATTAGTTTTTATACTAAATTCACATTTTTGGACTTTACTATGAGTTTGTGTGTTTTTCTGTGGTTTCAGATATTTTCTGGATGAAATTGAGGGACTTGAGCAAAACTCTGATAAGGAGGCTGACAAAGGACTGCTGATGCTGTTGGATTCTGACCTCCCTGCACTCGAAATTATTTTTGTGGAGATACAGAACTCCAAATGGCACGCCCTCAATGGCGTTGGAAAGTAGACATCCAGAGCTTTTCAGCAATATATAATAGTCCATACTTTATTCGAGTTTAGATGACACAAACTGGCGTTCAACGCCAGTTCCATGCTGCATTCTGGAGTCAAACGCCAGAAACACGTCATAAACCAGAGTTAAACGCCAAAAACACGTTACAACTTGGTGTTTAAGTCCAAGAGAAGCCTCTGCACGTGTAAAGCTCAAGCTCAGCCCAAGCACATACCAAGTGGGACCCGGAAGTGGATTTCTGCATTAATTACTTATTTCTGTAAACCCTAGTAGCGAGTCTAGTATAAATAGGATATTTTACAATTGTATTAGACATCTTGGTTTTCGTTTTTTATCTTAGCATCCATCTTTGGACATTTAGTTCTTAGACTTTGGGGGCTGGCTATTCGGTCATGCCTGAACCTTGATCACTTATGTATTTTCAACAGTGGAGATTCTACATACCATAGATTAAGGGTGTGAAGCTCTGCTGTACCTCGAGTTTTAATGCAATTACTACTATTTTCTATTTAATTCAGCTTATTCTTGTTCTAAGATATCCGTTGCACTTCAACCTGATGGATGTGAATATCCGTGACACTCATCATCATCCATCCTTATGAACACGTGATTGACAACCACTTCCGTTCGACCTTAGAACGAGCGCATATCTCTTGGATTCCTTGATCAGAATCTTCGTTGTATAAGCTAGAATTATTGGCGGCCATTCCTGAGAGTCCGAAAAGTCTAAACCTTGTATGTGGTATTCCGAGTAGGATTCAGGGATTGAATGACTGTGATGAGCTTCAAACTCACGATTGTTGGGCGTGATGACAAACGGAAATGAATCAATGGATTCTATTCCGACATGATCGAGAACCGACATATGATTAGTCGTGCTGTGACAAGAGCATTTGGACCTTTTTCACTGAGAGGATGGGAAGTAGCCATTGACAACGATGATGCCCTACATACATCTTGCCATGGAAAGGAATATGAAGGATTGAAAGTAAGAAAGCAGTATGTTGCAGAGATTCAACAGGGATGAAGTATCTCCATACACTTACAAGATAACCATAGGTTGCTTCATACCAATAATCTCCGTGGGATCGACCCCTTACTCACTTAAGGTTTATTACTTGGACGACCCAGTGCACTTGCTGGTTAGTTGTGCGGAGTTGTGACAAAGTGTGATTCTCGTTTGAGAGCACCAAGTCATTGGAGCCATTGTTGATGATCACAATTTACGCGCACCAGCGTTATTGCTTCCTAACGCTTCCTATTTCTGGCGTTGCCAACACCAGGACTTGGTTCCTGGTGTTGGCTAGATTGGGCGCCTGTTAAATTGGGCGTTGTCACTTGTGCATCCATGCGTACGCATGTTAACTCGTGCATACGCGTCCTTGAAAAAACTTCCACCAAACGTATGCATCATAGGTCGCGCATACGCATGATTGTAAAATCTTAAAGCCCAAGTGTCGCAGGCGTTATCCTAAAATGACACCAGTTCAACCTGGCATTGCCAACACCAGCTCCACCTTCCAGGGATGTCCCTGGCGTTACCCAAACATGATGCCAGTTTATATTGGTTGTTACCAATTCCCCTTTGGTATTGATGTCATCTTGTTTACTTATGTCCACACACAGGTGTGTGCATACATACACTTCCTAAAACTTCTAGCTCCAAGATCGGAGGCGTTGATTGAAAGTAACGCCAGTTATGGTGGGAGTTTCCAACGCCCAAAAATTCCTTCCAAGATAGTCTTGGCATTGATGGAAGGTAACGCCCTTGTATCTTGGAGTTGCCAATGCTAGAACACACTCCCACTGGTCTTTCATTATGCATGAGCGTTGTCCTGAAATAACTCTCTTATGTTGGGCATTGCCTTGATGTGCCTGGCGTTATTTGAGGGCAATGCCAGTTAAGTTGGGCGTTGCCAATGCTAGGGTCCACCTTCCAGCATTTGCTTGGGCATTGTTTGAGAATAACAGCAGTATAAGCTGGCGTTGCCAACGCTAGGGAGTTAGATCTAGGATTTCCTCATCAAGCATGGGCGTGGTTTCATGATAACGCTAGTACAAGTGGGCGTTGCCAACGCTACATAGCTTCCATGGTTGGAGTTCTTTGAAGTAACGCCAGTATAAGTGGGCGTTTCCAACACCACCCTGCTCCCATGATGGGCGTTGTTTGAAGTGACGCTCCTTATGTTGGGCATTGCCAACGCCCAAGTTGACCTGCTCCAGTCTTTCCTTCACCTATCATCAACCAAATAGAATGCATCAAAGTTTGATATTTCATGAATCCGTACAAGATATATTATCCTATTTCAGTGCAATATAATCCTCTTGATCAACACATTCACTTTGCATCATTTATTGCATTAAATGACTCTTATATGTTCATGAAATAGTCAAAATCTCAATTCATGCTTGATGATCTATGATGAGCGGATAATTTTTACGCTTTTTGGCATTGTTTTTAGATAGTTTTTAGTAGGATCTAGCTACTTCTAGGGATGTTTTCATTAGTTTTTATGTTAAATTCACATTTCTAGACTTTGCTATGAGTTTGTGTCTTTTTCTGTGATTTCTGGTATTTTCTTGCTGAAATTGAGGGACCTGAGCAAAACTCTGATAAAAGGCTGACAAAGGACTGCTGATGTTGTTGGATTCTGACCTCTCTGCACTCGAAATGGAATTTCTAGAGCTACATAACTCCAAATGGCGCGCTCCCAACGGCGTTGGAAGTTAGACATCCAGAGCTTTCCAGTAATATATAATAGTCCATACTTTATTCGTGATTAGACGACGTAAACTGGCGCTCAACGCCAGTTCCATGCTGCATTCTGGAGTCAAACGCCAGAAACACGTCACGAACCAGAGTTGAACGCCAAAAACACGTTACAACTTGGCGTTCAACTCCAACAGAAGCCTCTGCACGTGTAAAGCTCAAGCTCAGCCCAAGCACACACCAAGTGGGCCCCAATAGTGGATTTCTACATCAATTACTTACTTCTGTAAACCCTAGTAGCTAGTCTAGTATAAATAGATTTTATTATTGTATTAGACATTCTGGATTGTATTTTTGATCATGTGATCACGTTTTGGGGGCTGGCCATTCGGCCATGCCTGGACCTTCATCACTTATGTATTTTCAACGGTGGAGTTTCTACACACCATAGATTAAGGGTGTGGAGCTCTGCTGTACCTCGAGTTTCAATGCAATTACTACTATTTTCTATTCAATTCGACTTATTCTTATTCTAAGATATTCGTTGCACTTCAACATGATGAATGTGATGATCCGTGACACTCATTATCATTCTCACCTATGAACGCGTGACTGACAACCACTTCCGTTCTACCTTAGACCGGACACATATCTCTTGGATTCCTTAATCAGAATCTTCGTGGTATAAGCTAGAATTGATGGCGGCATTCATGAGAATCCGAAAAGTCTAAACCTTGTCTGTGGTATTCCGAGTAGGATTCAGGGATCGAATGACTGTGACGAGCATCAAACTCGCGATTGTTGGGCGTGATGACAAACGCAAAAGAATCAAGGGATTCTATTCCGACATGATCGAGAACCGACAGATGATTATCCGTACTGTGACAGAGCATTTGGACCATTTTCACTGAGAGGATGAGATGTAGCCATAGACAACGGTGATGCCCTACATACAGCTTGCCATGGAAAGAAGTAAGAAGGATTGAATGAAAGCAGTAGGAAAGCAGAGATCCAACAGGGACAAAGCACCTTCATACACTTGTCTGAAATTCTCACCATTGATCTACATAAGTATTTCTATCTTTATTTTCTGTTTATTTATTATTATTATTCGAAAACTCCATAACCATATATTATCCGCCTAACTGAGAATTTCAAGATGACCATAGCTTGCTTCATACCAACAATCTCCGTGGGATCGACCCTTACTCACGTAAGGTTTATTACTTGGACGACCCAGTGCACTTGCTGGTTAGTTGTGCGAGGTTGTGAAGAAAATGCTGAGTTATAAACGCGCATGCCAAGTTGAATGCCATTATTAGATATCACAATTTCGCCCACCAATCTATTACAGGAAGGGATATTTCATGCAATCACTTGTTTATTAACTAGCTAGAAATTGTATGAAACTAAGCTATAAACCATCTAATTAGCTACCTAAACTAGCTAAGATGTACATGCATCAGAGGGAGAACCCAGTAGCGGTGCGGCGACCTGGTGCGGGATTTTGTAATTCCCACAACTTAACCGGCAAGTGCACCGGGTCATCCAAGTAATACATCAGGTGTGTGAGGGTCGATCCCCCGAGGATTGTCGGACTGAGCAACAATGGTTATCCAATTGGCTTAGTTAGGCAAACAAAAAGAGGTTTTGATGGTCGAAATTCGCATAAAACAGTAAATAAGAAAGTAAAGAAAGCAATTAAAAGTTTTGGTGTAAAAATAGTAAGAGAAAACAGTTAAGGCTTCGGAGATATTTACTTTTTCGGATTAAAAGTTCTTACCAACTATTTTAACAATGCATGATTCATTCCATGGCAAAATATAAATTTTTATACCCTAATCTCTTAATGATTTAGCCTATTCTAACCTTCATTAACTGTCACTTTCGTGGTCACTTAATTCTGATTAGAGGGTTAAATTAAAAAACTAGTTTATGGCCACCAAAACTCTAATTACCCATAGCTAACAGGATTATATGTCACATATCCCATTTAGTTCATGTAATTAGTAATTTAGGAGGAATTTCTTTTCAAGCTGTTGTTCAAGCGAAATAACTCTTTCGAGAATCACAAGAACTCATGTAGAATAAAGGTCATACTCTTGTTCCACCTAGATTCATGAGATTAAGAATGAAAATAATCCTTAAAATTGAATCAATACATTAATTAAAATAGAAAACCAATTGTTTTAATCTATAGAAATAAACAGAGATCCTAACCTTAACCAAAGAGGTTTAGTTGCTCATGACTTACAGAGAAAAACTAGAGTTCTGAAAAACGTGTGGCAGTCTAATCCAAGTTGGCCTTTAAAGGTGGATCTTATACCTTATATACTAACATAATTTGATTTTGAAAATAAAATAAAATAAAATAATAAATCCTAAGACTAAAAGATATTGTTTGTAAATAAAAATTACAAAAAGAAAATAAAATATAACTAATAAATGCTAAATCCACTTGAGATGCCAAAAGAGGGGGAATTCGGGCCAAGCTTGCTGGCATTAAATGCTGGCTGAGAATTTAGCACCCTAGAGGGGGCAGCACGTTGCTGGCTTGTGTCCCTTGCAGGCGTTAAATGCCAGTTAGGCGTTTAGCGCCCAGAGGGTGCTGCCAGCTTTCTTCTTTTTTGTTCCAAACTCTGCCAAATAGCTCTGAATTTCACCTGAAATCATGAAAATACTAAAACAACTCAAAATAGCATCTAAAGATGATTTTTGCACTAAAATCATGTAAAAGTAAATAAAATCTAACTAAAACCAACTAGAAAATAATGAGAAAAGGGTACAAGATGCTCACGCATCATGGCCAGGGCAGCAGGCAGCTGGACGAAGGTTTCTTGAATTGCTAAAGACTGAACACTGAACAGAGAAGAGGATTGTAGAATAAGAACGAAGAACCAGAAGAGGATTGCTATTTGTTGAAGAAGAAGGCAAAACCAGATGCCGAATTGCTGAAGGAAGGAATGCAGAAGAGGAACGTAGCGGTAAAATCACACAAATTACAACTAGTGACGCAGAAAAGCAGCACAGTTACACAGAAGAAGGCAAAACTACCAGATACGGTGCGGCGACAATTCAAAGAGAAACCAACGAAGCCACGCAGGAAAATCACGGAGATACAAGGAGAAACCGATAGAGCCACGCAGGAGAAATGTTGAATAGGTTAGCAACGTCGGTGACAGTGAGCCAATGACACTGCCACACTGGCGAAGATGTGAAGTGGCGACAGTAACTCTGGAGCCTAGAGGATGGAGGCTGGAGCAGAGAAAGAAAATTAAAAAAAGTGAGAAGAAAAAGAGTTAAAAAATTGGAGTGGGGACAAAATTAATTATGTAGTGAAAACAACTATGGTATTTCACTAAAAACTACTCACTATTTTTTGAAATTTCACTATGCCCCCACTTCCTTGTAAATACATTCGTCCCTGTATGAAGGGATGAGATTATGGGAGAGTAGAATGTTATGAAGATGAAGGTAAATGGGTACATGATGGACCGTTTACTTGTTTTTTCATTGTCAAGTTCATAGAATGGAAGAAGCCCATAATGTCCAGTATGGTGTGATGACGTGGACTGGCTTATGTCATGTCCCCTGTAGTTGGTTTACAGTGAAATGGTAATCTAAATTTGGACGTTGATGGGCCTTTATGATTGAGACTGGACGGAATATTTTAGAATTTTATTCCAAAAATTAAAGTCAGTTTTGTTAACTTGGTTGGTGATATAGTCACAAAAAAAAAACTTGGTTGGTGATATAAAATTTATTTGAATGTAATTAAACGGTTAAAAAATATATATTTTAAAAATTTTTTTAATATATTTGACAAAATTTTAACAATAAAAATAAAAATATTTTTTAATTATAATTTTTAATTTTTAAAAAATTACTTAAACAAGATATTTTAACTTTAATATTATAAATAAATAAAAATATTTTTATATTATTGTGTCAAAACCAATTTTCTATCATGTCTATCACAAATTTTATATTCATCTAGTTCCCATTAATTTTGCATCCTTACTCAATTTCCTATACATACACTAACAATTTATCAACTAATAATCACACTTTCAATTGATAATTATGCATTATCCCTCAACACAATCATAGAATCGAACAATACTATCGGCTATACACAATTTTCCTTATACATAACGCTTCTATTCATTGACACCACCACCAAAATAAAATATAACACCTTAAATACCCGCATTCTAGTAGCTTATGCAAACACGCAACGACACTAAGGGACATCAACAATCTAACAACCACAATCAACGATCGGCACAATAACTCCACGGCCATGGCATCTTCGGTCATAATATCCCCTTCTTGAACATGGATGAAGCATAGCGGACCTATCCTAAAAGAAAATTACACGACGACTGTTACTAGATTTGATGCATATAGACACGGCCAATCATCTACTGTGATCTGCGCCGGAGATGTGATTATGCACCTTACTTACTGCTGCAGCATACAGATTAGAGGTCTCCTTTAACCATTCTTGACATAACAACTATTACGTACTACATGTACAAGCACACCACATTTATCGCAGGGCTAATTCGTCCTTCTTATTATAAGTCAGCTTTCGAACTTACTAATCTATACTTTTTCAGCTGTCCCTTATCGTCAAAATAATACTTGCAACATGACCGAATTAGTCAATACAAATTAATGCACGAATTAGTCAATGCAAATTACAAATTTAACCAATCAAACGAGAGGTCTATCCAAAATTATGGGGAGAGAAAAAACGAAGCACGGAAAAGAAAATTCAACACCATCCTTACATTGATCGTGAGTGAAAGCAATATATATACAGTTCCATTAGAAAACCAACAAAAAATAACTAATGGTAGTTAACTATCAATTAATTTTTTTTTTTTACTTTTTTTAGAGAAATTATAAATTTAAATTATCATAAAAAAAATTTAAACCTTCACAAAAAATATCCAAAATTTCAAAAATAAAACATCTAATAATAATAAACATCTAAAATTATATAAATTATTTTAAAATTCTAAAATTTATTTTAAACATTTAATTTTTTTTTAAATTCCAAAATTATTTTAAAAAATTCAAAAATTATTTCTAAAATCATCTTAAAAATTCCAAAATTTATTTTAAAATTTCAAAATCAACTTAAAATTTTCAAAAAAATCATTATAAAAATTCTAAAATTATTTTAAAATTTTTAATAAAACAAATATTCAAAACATAACAATAAAAACATCCAAAACCTAATAAAAAATATCCAAAATTATTTTAAAAACTTTAATACCTAACAAAACGAGACATTAAAAAAATATTTAAAAAAATCCAAAAATTAAGAAAAAAAACACCTAAAATTATTATAAAATATCCAAAATTTAAAACAAACAAATATCCAAAGCATAAGTAAAAAATATTCGAAACATAAAAAAAAGAAACATGCAAAACCAGTAAAAAAATAATGAAAAAAAAAACATCCAAACATAACAAGATCTAGCAAAAAAATGAAATATCTAAAAATTTGTTAAAATTTCTTTGGAGAAACGTCAATTCAAATTTTCACCAGTAACATTTAAAACCAAATAAAAAGTATCTAAAATTTAAAAAAAACATCTAAAACTATTTTCAAAATTCAAAATTATTTTAAAAATTGTAAAGTTCCAAAATTTATTTTAAAATTTCTAAAATTATTTCTAAATCATTTTAAAAAATTTTAAAATTTATTTTAAAAATTCAAAACCAACAAAACGAGAGATCCAAAATTTTTTAGAAAAGAAACTTCCAAAAATTAGAAAAAAAAATCTAAATCTATAGAAAAAATTCAAAACCTAAGACCAAAAAAATCCAAAATGAATGGCGTTACGGAAAAAGCAGAGACAAGAAGAAGAAGTGGCGACAGAAGCGAGATGAAAAAAAAAAAGAAGAAGGAGGAAGAAAAAGAAAAAAGTCATCGCCGACGACCTGCAACTTGCGCGGATGGAGTGGGAGAGGCGGTTGCGATTCGGGTGGTGACGATGATGAGGTGGGAGACGTTGCTACGTGGACGGCGAGAGCAGTTTCCTCATTGTTTCTTCTTCCGTGAGCGCTCCTGCATGAACAGCGATGAAGGCAGTGGGTGCAGCTGATTCCGTCACGGAGGAGGGGTGACATATTTCTGAACGACGTAGTGCTCAGCGGCTTTCTTCCCTTCAAGAGGGTTCTTGCGTCAACAACGGTGACTGCAGAGGCGACGCGGTGGCGGTCCGACGATCGGCCATGCGGAGGGCTTAGGATAAAGGGCGTAGTGTGGGGACTTAGAAGAGAGATATTTAGGGTTGGTGCGGTTATTTTATTCACTATATACTCTAAATGACTAAATATATGTGAAGGTGAAATTAGATTCAAATTTTGGATGATTTTTAATTTTTAATTTTTTTTGGAATTATTTTTATTCTAATTAGCTTTAGTTAGTTAAACCACTAGTTAGTCTCTTAAACTTTTTCATATACATAGCAGCAAGAACATAGGTTGATCAATGACAGAAAAAAAGACTTCACAGAAAATGAGAACATAAGTGAGGTTGCTTAGCTAGCTCTTAAGAAAACGGAGTTTTTTGTTATTATTAGATTTAGCAACATCTCAGATAGCTAGAGGTAACTATTATAACAATACTTATTAAAGAAAGAAAACTAATCACTAGTTATAATAGCTTAATCATAATATAATTTTCAACCATGATAGTGTACATTAAAATTAATTACTAAATTTAATTATTAAGGTAGAATATACATACATTAAAATATAAAATATATATTAACCAATTAATTTGAGTTGATCAAGTAGTTAATTTATTCGTTCGTTTAAAAAAAATATCGAAAAAATTCGAATCCCATCTTTTGCATCCTATTATTCAGTGACAAACTCTTAAATGGTATTTAAATTTGTAACAAATTAGTCATTAACTTATTGAATTGAGAGACACTGTGAATAACTAAAAATAAAATATATATTCAAAATCGGTTATATATATATATATATTTTGAAGTGTAAATAATATTTTTATATAATATTTTAAGTAATACATGTGATCGATATATTTATATTTTTGGTTAGGTGCATGATCAATTTACTTATCTAAGATTTAAAGAACATATCAGATTATTTGATTGAACAGTTAAATTCAAACAAATATTGTCATACAATTGGTAACTAGAGGACTGTTTCATTA
Organism: Arachis duranensis; assembly: GCF_000817695.3. Classification (NCBI taxonomy): domain Eukaryota; kingdom Viridiplantae; phylum Streptophyta; class Magnoliopsida; order Fabales; family Fabaceae; genus Arachis; species Arachis duranensis. The sequence goes on along the minus strand of NC_029775.3, from coordinate 51,798,974 downwards.
CTGCTGCATATGTCCAAAATTTTCATTTTCTTCCTAACATTTTTAGATGATTTTAATTCTACTTTCTTTAGTTGAATTATTAGCGGTTAGTGTCTTATCTATACATTAACAATATCGTCGCCGCCACCAAGGGTTTTAGAAATCACATTTTGATAAATATTTTGCAAGCATAATTAAAAAAAAACATATTTATCTAATTATACGCTAAGTTGATTTCTTTTTTAAAAAATTACTCGTGAATATTTTGAAATTGTTTATGAAAAAATGAAAAGAAAAAGTCAAGAGATCAAGTTTTGTTTTAACATTTTGTATGTATATTCTAAAGAGTTATATAAATATTTTTATAAAATTCAAAACAAATAAATAATAAATCGTATGCCAAATATATAATAAGGGTGAAAATATGTTAAATCAGGTAAAACTTTATTCTTAACGAATCAGACTTGTAACATAGTTAATATTTAATAGGTTGGAGTTTACATTTATTTAGGTATTGTCTATGGTGTTTAGTTGTGTTCTGTGTCTAAGTGTGGTTATATCAAGTTGATCTGTAATGATCCAACACGTGATGAATTGACTAACAAATTTAACGCATGTAGTTATTATGGATGCATGGTAACTCTGCTAATTAAGAATGATAACTTTGAGTGTGCTAATTTAGTCTAAACAAGCAATTAAGAGATTGCGAGTTCGAATCTCTTATTTTTGGTAAAAAAAAAATTTAGTCTAAACAATCAATTAAATTTGTGCAAAAATAAAAGGAGAAAACTTCACTTTTCACTTTTGAAGGATGTTAAAATAATATTTTTTTATTTGTAAAATATAAATTTTTTTATAATTTTTAAAATTTATTTTTTAATTCATTTTAAATTTTTTGTATTAATTTTATTCATTTTTCAAGAAAAATAAATTACTTTTTAAAAAAATATCCTTTAACAAAAAATTTATTTTTTTGTCACTAAATATTTTTATCAAAATATCCTTTAATAAATTATTTTTTTATTGATTAAATGATATTTTTATCAAATTTTTTAAAAGAATTAATAATTAAATTATTTTTTAAGATATTTTTTAATAACTTTTTAATTAGTAAATTATAATTTTACCAAAATTTTTATTAACAATTATAGTTATATTTTACTATTAATTTTTTGATATTAATATATATTATTTTAATATTAAATAAAAAATTAGTAAGATTATTTTTTGATATCAATATATATTAATTGTTATACATATTAACAGTGGTAAATTTTTTTATTTAGTGTTAAAATAATATATATTAATATCAAAAAATTAATAGTAAAATATAAAAATAATTCTTAATTAAAATTTTGATAAAATAATAATTTAATAATTAAAAAATTATTGAAAGGTAGTGTTCCGGGGCTTACCTAGAACTGGATGGTGGTTGGGCTTGTTTGTGAGGCCCAAGCGCTAGAGGAGGGGGTCTCCGACTTGGTTTACGTCTGGGAGCCTCCTTCCGACTTGTGTGCGAGGGAGAAGGGGGGTGGTACCTGCAAAGACACTCCGATGCCTAAGTCAGCACGGGGTTAAGCAGGTTTAGAATGTATTGGGACTTAGAGATACCTGAGGGGTGTTAGCATATTTATAGTGGCGAACTAATAACCACTGTTGGAGTAGTGCCACCGCCTAGATTTATTTTGTGCCAAACCAGCCTACAAATATAAATAAAAAATTCTTTGTCAACTTATAAAAAACATTTTTCTTATTTCATCACATTTTTATCGTTTTAATCCTTTAGAGGTATTTTCATCTCTATCCAAATATCCTCGAAATATTTTGATAGTTTACTCGATACACACTCGTAATAATTCAGTAGTACATACTCATTAATATATATGCTTATTCCTTTTTTGGATGATCACAATAACCTCATCAGACTATCAAAATCTAACATTCAAGCAGAGTTTTGAGTTTTGGGGGTGGGGGGTGGGGGATTCTAACATTCGATGTATCTTAACCTTCAACGTCGAAAGTGTCAGAGTTATTAAGAATTTCGCACATTCAGTGGCAGGCATCATATGAGAACATGAGCATGATGGTCCATGCTTCTTTCACAGCTAAATATTCAAATTAAAATTTATTTATGAAGAAAAATAATGTTTATCTTTTAGTATAGTTTTTGAAAACCTTAAAAAAAAATTAAAATAATTAAATAGTTCATTCAAGTCTGAGATATTGGTGCTTTCTAATTTCTTAAAAATTTAAACTAATAAAAAAATACATAAATTGTTATATTTTTAATATATATTTTTTTTTAAATTTGCATAATATTTTATATGGATTTTTTTAATTTTATTTATCTGATGTTATTTTTTCCTCTTTTAGTAAATAACAACTCAAGAATTGAACTCCAAAAATTTTGATTATAAAAATTTTAATATCATATTATAAATTTCTTTTAAAAATTTAAATTGCAAAGAGCAGAAACGTAAAAAATTATGTCTTTAACTCTCATATATATTGATTAGTATGGCATTGAGATGTTGACCAAGCTGTGCTTCATGCCTCCATAGGTTAAAGGTCAACTAAGTAAACCAATTCTTTAATTTTGGTTCTCTCATAGGAAATAAACCATGCAAGTTACGTTCCCACCAGAGACAAATGAAAATGGGAAACTTAGTGTAATTAATTTCTTGGCATTAAGGTGGAAGTTTCTGGTGTTATGGGAATAACAAGTTCTTCAACGTAACCAAACATGCATTGTACTGTTGGATAGATGACTTTCACGCGGAATTCCTTCGTACCAACAAGTCTTGGGTCTACAAAAAATTGGTTGTTGTGTATTGCTGCGGCACTTGTGTCATTGTGTGTGTTACTGAACACATATATCAAAATAAAAAGAATAAAAAAATTATAATTAGAAAATGAAGAATGTGTCATATCAAATTAAATATAACGCTGGCAGAATTGAGATATACGTGGAACACAAAATGTATTATCGAAAATCACTTATATCGTATATACTAGTGCATTCCCCCGTGCACGGGTATGCCACCAAAAAATGAAATTATGTTACACATGACATAGAAATACGAATATAATGTTGTTAATTTGAGTTTAAAATACTTAGAATACATTACTTATTGATACAATAGGAAAAATGCTAAATAGACTATATATTGTACTCATATGATTATGAAATATTTTGAAATACTTTTCTGTACACAATATTTATTGTCGAGTTTGACGATAATAATCTAGTATTCTAAATCAGCACACGCAAGTCACTCTTTGATATTATTCTTAAAAATACAATGTATAGTTGATAATGTATAAATAACGGTCTAGGTAAATACAATCCAACTTTGCTTAAGGTCTGTCTTTGAGATTTGTTAATGGTCATAGCAAATGAGACAATGATCAAAAACTGTCTATTGGAATCTAAATGGCAAAGCTTGGTTATTGGGAATCATATTCATCGGCGGTATTAGAACGACTTGGCTTATTTTGCCCCTTGTTAGCGTGATGCATTCAATTACATGGTTACCTAATCTCCTTACCTGTAATCTTGTTCTGTTACATAACCTGTTTGACTGATCAATGTTACGCAGTAGCATGACCGGAAGACCCACTGGTGCACGAAATTGTAATCTCTGACAACGGCACCAAAAGCTTGGTACACGCGATCATAATCTCAACACTTTCCTCACAATTCCGCACAACTAACCAGCAAGTGCACTGGGTCGTCCAAGTAATACCATACGTGAGTAAGGGTCGATCCCACGGAGATTGTCGGCTTGAAACGCTATGGTCATCTTGTAAATCTCAGTTAGGCGGATTCAAATGGTTATGGAGTTTTGATAATTAAAAGATAGATAAACATAAAATAAAGATAGAGATACTTATGTAATTCATTAGTGGAAATTTCAGATAAGCGTATGGAGATGCATTATTCCTTCTGAATCTCTGCTTTCCTACTGCCTTCATTCAATCATTCATACTCCTTTCCATGGCAAGCTGTATATTGGGGATCATTGTTGTCAATGGCTACCTCCCATCCTCTCAGTGAAAATTGTCCTCTACAGTTTCTGTACGACTAATCAACTATCGGATTTCTCATCTCAGATGAAAAATACCAGGCACAGCTACCGCATGGCTAATCAGCTGTTGGTTCTCGATCGTGTCAGAATAAGATCCAATGATCCTTTTGCGTCTGTCACTACGCCCCACAGTCGCGAGTTTGAAGCTCGTCACAGTCTTCCCTTCCCAAATCCTACTCGGAATACCACAGACAAGGTTTAGACTTTTCGGATCTCAGGAATGCTGCCAATTGATTCTAGCCTATACCAGGAAGGTTCTAATCTCAGATTCAGATGCCTCATTGTTAGAGGGGAGTCGATGTGAATCATTGATTAGAAATCCAAGAGATACACACTCTAGCTTTCGCAGGTAGAACGAAAGTGGTTGTCAGGCACGCGTTCATAAATTGAGAATGGTGATGAGTGTCACGGATCATCACATTCATCATGTTGAAGTGCGAGTGAACATCTTAGAATAAGAATAAGCTTGAATTAAATAGAAGAACAATAGTACTTTGCATTAATACTCGAGGAACAGCAGAGCTCCACACCTTAATCTATGGTGTGCAGAAACTCCACCGTTGAAAATACATAAGTGAAAATAGTCTAGGCATGACCGAGTGGCCAGCCTCCAAAACGTGATCAAGAGATCAAAAGTGATACAAAGATAGTCTCAAAAATTATCTAAAGATGAAAATACAATAGTAAAAGGTAATATTTATAATGAACTAGTAGCCTATGGTTTACAAAAATAAGTAAATGATGTAGAAATCCACTTCCGAGCCCACTTGGTGTGTGCTTGGGCTGAGCATTGAAGTTTTTACATATAGAGACTTTTTTGGAGTTAAACGCCAGCTTTTATACCAGTTTGGGCGTTTAACTCCAGCTTGTATCCTGTTTCTGGCGTTTAACGCTAGAATAAGGCAGGGAATTGGCGTTTGGATGCTAGTTTGTGTCAACAAAAAACTCAGGCAAAGTATGGACTATTATATATTGTTGGAAAGCCCTGAATGTCTAATTTCCAACGCAATTGAGAGCGCGCCAATTGGCCTTCTGTAGCTCCAGAAAATCCATTTTGAGTGCAGGGAGGTCAGAATCCAATAGCATCTGCAGTTCTTTTTCAGCCTCTGAATCAGATTTTTGCTTCCGTCCCTCAATTTCAGCCAGAAAATACCTGAAATCATAGAAAAATACACAAACTCATAGTAAAGTCCATAAATGTGAATTTTGCTTAAAAACTAATAAAAATATACTAAAAACTAACTAAATCGTACTAAAAACTACCTAAAAACAATGCCAAAAAGCGTATAAATTATCCGCTCATCACAACACCAAACTTAAATTGTTGCTTGTCCCCAAGCAACTGAAAACAAAATAGAATAAAAAGAAGAGAATATACAATGAATCTCACAATATCAATGAAACTTAGTCCCTATTAGATGAGCGGGGCTAGTAGCTATTTACTTCTAAACAGTTTTGACATCTCACTTTATCCTTTGAAATTCAGAATGATTGGCATCATAGGAACTCAGAATTTTAGATAGTGTTATTGATTTTCCTAGTTCAGTACGTTGATTCTTGAACACAGCTACTTTGTGAGTCTTGGCCGTGACCCTAAGCACTTTGTTTCCAGTATTACCACCGGATACATAAATGCCACAAACACATAACTAGGTGAACATTTTCAAATTGTGACTTAGCTTTGCTAAAGTCCCCAATTAGAGGTGTCCAGAGTTCTTAAGCACACTCTTTTGATTTGGATCACGACTTTAACCACTCAGTCTCAAGCTTTTCACTTGGACCTTCATGCCACAAGCACATGGTTAGGGACAGCTTGATTTAGCCGCTTAGGCCTGGATTTTATTTCCTTAGGCCCTCCTTTGCATTAATACTCAAAGCCTTGGATCCTTTTTACCCTTGCCTTTTGGTTTAAAGGGCTATTGGCTTTTTCTGCTTGCTTTTTCTTTTTCTTTTAATTTTTGCCACTTTTTTTTTTCCGCAAGCTTTCTTATTCACTGCTTTTTCTTGATTCAAGAATCAATTTTATGATTTTTCAGATTATCAATAACATTTCTCTTTTTCATTCATTCTTTCAAGAGCCAAGAAATTTAACATTCATAAACTTCACTATAAAAAAATATGCACTGTTCAATCATTCATTTAGAAAACAAAATGTATTGCCACCACATCAAAATAATTAAACTAATTTTAAGATAGAATTCGAAATCCAAGTACTTCTTGTTCTTTTGTAATTAAAACATTTTTCATTTAAGAAAGGTAATGGATTCATAGGACATTCATAGCTTTAAGGCATAGACACTTAGACACTAATGATCATGTAATAAGACACAAACATAAACAAAACATAAAGCATAATTTTTAAGAAACAGAAAAAATAAGACAAGGAGATTAAAGAATGGGTCCACCTTAGTGATGGCAGCTGGTTCTTTGTCTTGAAGATCCAATGGAACGCCTGAGCTTCTCTATGTCTCTCCCTTGCCTTTGTTGCTCCTCCTTCATAGCTCTTTGATCTTCTCTAATCTCATGGAGAATGATGGAGTACTCTTGGTGCTCCACCCTTAGTTGGTCCATGTTGTAACTTAAGCCTTCCAAAGAGGTGTTGAGTTGCTCCCAATAGTTGTGTGGAAGAAAATGCATCGCTTGAGGCATCTCAGGGATTTCTTGATGAGGGGCTTCCTCATGCTCTTGTTGAGGTCCATGAGTGGGCTCTTTTGTTTGCTCCATCTTTTTTTTAGTGATGGGCTTGTCCTCTTTAGTGAGGATGTCTTCCTCTATGACAATTCCAGCTAAACTACATAGGTGACAAATGAGATGAGGAAAGGCTAACCTTGCCAAAGTTGAGGACTTGTCAGCCACCTTGTAGAGTTCTAAAGGTATGATCTCATGAACTTCCACTTCCTCCCCAATCATGATACTATGGATCATGATGGCCCGATCCACAGTTACTTCAGATCGGTTGCTAGTAGGAATGATGGAGCATTGGATGAACTCTAACCATCCTCTAGTCACAGGCTTAAGGTCCGGTTTTCTCAATTGAACCGGCTTGCCTGTTGAGTCTCTTTTCCATTGAGCTCCTTCCACACATATGTCCATGTGGACTTAGTCCAACCTTTGATCAAAGTTGACCCTTCTAGTGTAGGAGCGTGCGTTTTCTTGCATCATTGGCAAGTTGAACGCGAACCTTACATTTTCCAGACTGAAATCTAAGTATTTTCCCCTAACCATTGTAAGCCAATTCTTTGGATTTGGGTTCATACTTTGATCATGGTTCCTAGTGATCCATGCATTGGCATAGAACTCTTGAACCATTAAGATTCTGACTTGTTGAATGGGGTTGGTGAGAACTTCCCAACCTCTTCGTTGGATCTCATGTCGGATCTTCGGATACTCATCCTTTTTGAGCATGAAAGGGACCTCAGGGATCACCTTTTTCTTGGCCACAACTTCATAGAAGTGGTCTTGATGGACCTTTGAGATGAATCTCTCCATCTCCCATGGCTCGGAGGTGAAAGCTTTTGCCTTCCCTTTCCTCTTTCTAGAGGTTTCTCCGGCCTTAGGTGCCATAAATAGTTATGGAAAAACAAAAAGCAATGCTTTTACCACACCAAACTTGTTTTTTGGGAAAGAGGAATGAAGGTGATTGGTGAAGAGAATATAGGGAAGATGATAGGATTTGATAGGTGAGTGGTGTTTTGGATAGAGTGTTACAGAGATGTGTGAGGGGGAGAGAGAGAGAGGTGGGGTAGGTGGGGATCCTGTGGGGTCCACAGATCCTGCGGTGTCAAGAATTTCTCATCCCTGCACCATTTAAGCGTGTAAACACCCTCTATATGTAATACTGGTGTTGAACGCCAGACTGCTGCCTGTTTCTGGTGTTGAACACCAGCTTTTATACCTTTCCTAGCGTTTAACGCCAAGCTGTAGCCTGTTTCTGGTGTTAAACGCTAGTCTGGTGCTTCTTTCTGGCGTTAAACACCCAGAATGGTGCCAGACTGGGCGTTTAACGCCTATTCTGCTACTCTTACTGGCGTTTAAACGCCAGTAAGCTTATCCTCCAGGGTGTGCTATTTTTAATGCTATTTTTGAATTTCCTTTATTTTTGCAGTTGTTTTTATGACTCCACATGATCATCAACCTAAAGAAAACATAAAATAATAATGGACAATGGAAATTTAACATAGATAAATAAAAATTGGGTTGCCTCCCAATAAGTGCTTTTTTTATGTCAATAGCTTGACAGTGGGCTCTCATGGAGCCTCACAGATAATCAGAGTATGGTTGTGGCCTCTCAACACCAAACTTAGAGTTTGGTTGTGGCCTCTCAACACCAAACGTAGAATTTGGTTGTGGCCTCCCAACACCAAACTTAGAGTTTGAATGTGGGGGCTTTGTTTGACTATGTATTGAGAGAAGCTTTTCATGCTTCCTCTCCATGGTTACAGAAGAAGATCCTTGAGTCTTGAATACAAGGTGGTCCTCATTCAGTTAAAGGACCAACTCTCCTCTGTCAACATCAATCACAGCTTTTGCTGTGGCTAGGAAAGGTCTGCCATGGATGATGGATTCATCCTCATCCTTCCCAGTGTCTAGGATTATGAAATCAGCAGGGATGTAAAGGCCTTCAACCTTCACTAGCACATCCTCTACTAGTCTATAAGCCTATTTCACTGATTTTTCTGCCATCTCTAGTAAGATTCTTGCAGCTTGTACCTTAAGGATTCCTAGTTTCTCCATTACAGAGAGTGGCATGAGGTTAATACCTGACCGTAGGTCACACAGAGCCTTCTCAAAGGTCATGGTGCCTATGGTACAAGGTATTAAGAATTTACCAGGATCCTGTTTCTTTTGAGGTAAAGTTTGCTAAACCCAGGTATTCAGTTTATTAATGAGCAATGGAGGTTCATCCTCCCAAGTCTCATTACCAAATAGCTTGGCATTCAGCTTCATGATTGCTCCTAAATACTGGGTAACTTACCCTTTAGCAATGTCTTCATCTTCTTTAGAAGATAAATAGTCATCAGAGCTCATGAATGGTAAAAGGAAATTCAGTGGAATCTCTATGGCCTCTGTATGAGCCTCAGATTTCTTTGGTTCCTCATTGGGGTACTTCTTAATGGTCAGTGGACGTTCCTTGAGGCCTTCCTCACTAGAAATCACTGCCTTTTCACTCTCTCCAGGTTCGGCCATGTTGGTCACGGTTATGGCCTTGCACTCTCTCTTGGGATTTTCTTCTGTATTGCTTGGGAGAGTGCTAGGAGGAGTTTTAGTAACCTTTTAACTTAGCTGACCCACTTGTGCCTCCAAGTTTCTGATGGAGGACCTTGTTTCATTCATGAAACTGAGAGTGGCCTTAGATAGATCAGAGACTATGTTTGCTAAGCTAGATGAGTTCTGCTCAGAATTCCCTGTCTGTTGCTGAGAGGATGATGGAAAAGGCTTGCCATTGCTAAACCTGTTTCTTCCACCATTATTATTATTAAAGCCTTGTTGAGGCTTTTGTTGATCCTTCCATGAGAAATTTGGATGATTTCTCCATGAGGGATTATAGGTGTCTCTGTAGACTTCACCCATGTAATTCACCTCTGCCATTGCAGGGTTCTCAGGATCATAAGCTTCTTCTTCAGAAGATGCTTCTTTAGTATTGTTGGATGCATTTTGTGAACCATTCAGACTTTGAGAAATCATGTTAACTTACTGAGTCAACATTTTGTTCTGAGCCAATATGGCATTCAGAGCATCAATTTCAAGAAATCCCTTCTTCTAAGGCGTCCCATTATTCACAGGATTCCTTTCAGAGGTGTACATGAACTGGTTATTTGCAACCATTTCAATGAGTTCCTGAGCTTCTGCAGGCATTTTCTTCAGGTGAATAGATCCACCTGCAGAATGGTCCAATGACATCATAGACAATTCAAACAGACCATCATAGAATATATCCAGGATGGTCCATTCTAAAAGCATTTCAGAAAGACACTTTTTGGTCAGTTGCTTGTATCTTTCCCAAGCTTCATAGAGGGATTCACCTTCTTTTTACCTGAAGGTTTGAACATCCATTCTAAGCTTGCTCAGCTTTTAAGGAGGAAAGAATTTGGCTAAGAAAGTCGTGACTAGCTTATCCCAAGAGTTCAAGCTATCTCTAGGTTGAGAGTCCAACCATATTCTAGCTCTGTCTCTTACAACAAAAGGGAAAAGCATAAGCTTATAGACCCCGGGATCAACTCCATTGGTCTTAACAGTATCACAGATCTGCAAGAATTTAGTTAAGAACTGAAAAGGATCTTCTGATAGAAGTCCATAAAATTTGCAATTCTATTGCATCAGAGAAACTAATTGAGGCTTTAGCTCAAAATTGTTTGCTCCAATGGCAGGGATTGAAATGCTTCTTCCATGGAAGTTGGAAGTTGGTGTAGTAAAATCACCAAGTACCTTCCTTGCATTGTTATTGTTGTTGGATTCGGTCATTACTTCTTTTTCGAGATTCTCTATAAGGTTTTCTCTGGATTGTTGTGCTTTAGCTTCTCTTAGCTTCTTCTTCAGGTCCTTTCAGGTTTAGGATAAGCTTTAACAAGAATGTTCTTGTCCTTGCTCCTGCTCATATGAAAAAAAAGAAAACAGAAAAGAAGAGGAATCCTTTATGTCACAGTATAGAGATTCCTTTATGTGAGTAGAAGAAGAGAAGAATAGAAGAATAATATAGAGAGAAGAGATGAAGAATTTGAACATAGAGAGGGAGAGAGGGTTCGAATTATAAGAAGAAAAGAAGTATTAGTAAATAAATAAATAGAAAGAAAAGAGAGGGAGAAAATTCGAATTTTAATTTTAAGAAAAGAAAATTATTTTTGTTTTTATTTTAAAATTTAGTTAGAATTCAAAAATTAAGAGAAGAAATAAAATTAAAATTAAAATTTGAAACAATTAGTTAATTAAAAGAATTTTGAAAAAGGGTGAGGAGTTTTCGAAAATTAGAGAGAGAAAATTAGTTAGGTAGTTTTGAAAAAGATAAGAATTTTAAAAATCAAACAAAAAGTTAAGTGGTTAATTGAAAAAGATTTGAAAATCAATTTTGGAAAGATAAGAAGTTAGAAAAGATTTTGAAATTGATTTTGAAAAAGATATGATTGGAAATCATTTTGAAAAAGATTTGAAAAGGGGATTAAAAATATTTGATTTTTGAAATTAAAGTTGATTACTTGACTAACAAGAAACTAAAAGATATGATTCTAGAATTTAAAGATTGAACCTTTCTTAACAAAAAAGTAACAAACTTGAAATTTTTGAATCAAAACATTAATTGTTAGTAATAATTTCGAAAACAAAAGATAAAATTAAGAAAAATATTTTTGAAAATTAATTTTAAAGAATTTTTGAAAAAAAGGAAAAAGAAAAGATTTGATTTTAAAAAAGATTTGAAAAGATAAATTTTGAAATTGAAACTTTCACTTGACTAACAAGAAACAACGAAATTTTAAAATTTTTTGACTAAGTCAACCCAAAGATTTCGAAAATTATGAGTAATTAAAGGAAAAGATATTTTTTGATTTTTGAATTTTAATGTGGAAAGAGAAAAACAACAAAATGACTCAAGACATAAAAATTTTGGATCAAAACAAATAATGCATGCAAGAACACTTTGAAGATCATGATGAACATCAAGAACATATTTTTGGAAATTTTTAAGAAAAGAAAAATATGCAAGACACCAAACTTAGAAATTTTTAAATTTTTTACTCTAAAAATTCGAAAATGCATATGAAAAACAAGAAAAGACACAAAACAAGAAAATTTTAAGATCAAATAAGGAGACTTACCAAGAACAACTCGAAGATCATGAAGAACACCATGCATGAGTTTTCAAAAATTTTTTAGGAAAAATTAAAAACATGCAATTGACACCAAACTTAAAATTTGACACTAGACTCAAACAAGAAACACAAAATTCTTTTTAGATTTTATGATTTTATAATTTTTTTGTATTTTTTTTCGAAAATTACTTTGAAAAAGAAAATAGGAAAATAAAAAATTTTTAATAAAAATTGCAGGAATCATGCAATGTTGGTCTAAAGCTTCAGTCTAAAAGGATTAGACATGGCTAGCCAAGCTTCAGCACACATTACATTCAACAGCCAAATTTATGGGAATCAACTTGCTCCTGTGATGATAAAAGCATCATCTGAAACTCTAGAATTCGTTCTTAAAAATTTTGAAGAACAAAATAAATGTAAAAAGAAAAGTAAAAAGAAAATTAGCTAATCTAAGCAACAAGATGAACCGTCAGTTGTCCAAACATGAACAATCTTCGGCAACGGCGCCAAAAACTTGGTGCACGAAATTGTGATCTCTGACAACGGCACCAAAAGCTTGGTACACGTGATCATAATCTCAACACTTTCCTCACAATTCCACACAACTAACCAGCAAGTGCACTGGGTCGTCCAAGTAATACCTTACGTGAGTAAGGGTCGATCCCACGGATATTGTCGGCTTGAAGCAAGCTATGGTCATCTTGTAAATCTCAGTCAGGCGGATTCAAATGGTTATGGAGTTTTGATAATTAAAAGATAGATAAACATAAAATAAAGATAGAGATACTTATGTAATTCATTGGTGGGAATTTCAGATAAGCGTATGGAGATGCGTTATTCCTTCTAAATCCCTGCTTTCCTACTGCCTTCATTCAATCATTCATACTCCTTTCCATGGCAAGTTGTATGTTGGGGATCACCGTTGTCCACGGCTACCTCCCGTCCTCTCAGTGAAAATGGTCCTCTACAGTTTCTGTACGGCTAATCAACTGTCGGATTTCTCGTCTCAGATGAAAAATACCAGGCACAGCTACCACATGGCTAATCAGCTGTTGGTTCTCGATCGTGTCGGAATAAGATCCAATGATCCTTTTGTGTCTGTTACTACGCCCCACAGTCGCGAGTTTGAAGCTCGTCACAGTCATCCCTTCCCAGATCCTACTCGGAATACCACAGACAAGGTTTAAACTTTCCGGATCTCAGGAATGCTGCTAATTGATTCTAGCCTATACCAGGAAGGTTCTAATCTCAGATTCAGATGCCCCATTGTCAGAGGGGAGTAGATGTGAATCGTTGATTAGAAACCCAAGAGATACACACTCTAGCTTTCGCAGGTAGAATGGAAGTGGTTGTCAAGCACGCGTTCATAAATTGAGAATGGTGATGAGTGTCACGGATCATCACATTCATCATGTTGAAGTGCGAGTGAACATCTTAGAATAAGAATAATCTTGAATTGAATAGAAGAAGAATAGTATTTTGCATTAATACTCGAGGAACAGCAGAGCTCCACACCTTAATCTATGGTGTGCAGAAACTCCACCGTTGAAAATACATAAGTGAAAATAGTCTAGGCATGGCCGAGTGGCCAGCCTCTAAAACGTGATCAAGAGATCAAAAGTGATACAAAGATAGTCTCAAAAATGATCTAAAGATGAAAATACAATAGTAAAAGGTCCTATTTATAATGAACTGTTAGCCTAGGGTTTACAGAAATAAGTAAATGATGCAGAAATCCACTTCCGGGCCTACTTGGTGTGTGCTTGGGCTGAGCATTGAAGATTTCACATGTAGAGACTTTTCTTGGAGTTAAACGCTAGCTTTTATGCCAGTTTGGGCGTTTAACTCCAGCTTGTATCCTGTTTTTGGCGTTTAATGCCAGAATAGAGCAGGGAGTTGGTGTTTGGACGCCAGTTTGCATCGTCAAAACTCGGGCAAAGTATAGACTATTATCTATTGCTGGAAAGCCCTGGATGTCTACTTTCCAACGCAATTGAGAGGGCACCAATTGGCCTTTTGTAGCTCCAGAAAATCCATTTTGAGTATAGGGAGGTCAGAATCCAACAACATCTGCAGTCCTTTTTCAGCCTCTGAATCAGATTTTTCTCAGGTCCCTCAATTTCAGCCAGAAAATACCTAAAATCACAAAAAAATACACAAACTCATAGTAATGTCCAGAAATGTGAATTTTTCTTAAAAACTAATAAAAATATACTAGAAGCTAACTAAATCATACTAAAAACTACCTAAAAACAATGCCAAAAAGCATATAAATTATCCGCTCATCACCCATTTTCAGAGTCAATTCATGAGGCGGCAAACCATATCAATTAATTGCATTAAGGACATCTGGTGTAAGTGTATCCAATTCAGATTCCATGTTTTCTTCTTCAAGATACAAAGTATCTGAGCTTAAATAAGTTTTCACATCGGCATCCACACGTTGCATTATAATAGTTAACATCGTTGACAACTTCTAGTGTTGGGACCAAGATTGAATGAACTTTGAAGAATGATGTGTTGTTGATATTAACCAACAACTTGCGATAAACAAAGTCAACCAATTGGTCGAAATCTTGAATTATAATTTCATCAGGCATTACCACAATAGACTCACCATCAGTGGAATCTCTAGCAATACCATCACCGATGTCTAGCAACCATGAAGCAAAATGAGAAACATCAATGAGTGATGTATAAGTTGCTCTAACAGTTAAACGCATGTTAATTGTTAGTCTTAATATATTACAATGTTGCCATAGGTAAGATGAGTTTATGGCTGCTTGGATAATATCTTGGCGAGATCCCATTGGAATTACAGGTAGAATTTGCCTGAAGTCACCACATTAAACCATAACCTTTCCTCCAAATGGTAATTATGGATTATAGTAAGGCTCAAACCTAACAATGTCCCTTAGGCATCTGTCGAGAGCTTCATAGCACATCTTATTCAACATCGGTGCCTCATTCCATATAATAAGTTTTGCTCTACAAACCAGTTTAGACAATGAGGTGCCTTGCTTAATACAACAAACCGAGTCTTCATTCAAGTCCAAGGGTATCTTAAACCTTAATTGTACAGTGCGTCCATTTGGAAGCAACAAAGAAGCAATACCGCTTGAAGCAACATTCAGAACAATTTTCCCTTTGCTCCTTAGAGCTGCTGAGAGAGTGTTATAGAGAAATGTGTTACCGGTTCCACCGTACCCATAGACGAAAAAAAACCCACCTTGGTTTCCATTTATTGCATTGATAATCACATCGAATGATTTCCTTTGATCTTTATTCATGTTTGTTTAGTTTGTATCTAACTGATTGCGCAGAATATCGACATCAAAGTTCAGTTCATCTATGATTAACTGATCATCTAACCCTTCAATAGTGCCAAAGCTTGGAAAAGGCATCCCATCAAACTCTCTGAGTGATCTACCATTAGTCTGTAATTTTTCCTCTATCTTTGATAGAGTCAGATTCATTATATGATATTCGGATAGTTGCAGGTCTATCAAGGATACACAATGACGCACATATTAATTAGACATAAATTACTTGAATTTAATATAAATTAGCAACAAGAACAAATATGTAATAATTCAACCTACCTACAATTTGCATGGATTTTCTCTGAAAGTAAAGAATGTCTTCAGACAAAACATCATAACATTGTTGCCACATATTTTCAGGTCTACCCATATTGTTTGACAATAAAAGCACCACAAAAAGGTCATGGATGTAGTTTGCAGAAGTCTAATTACCTGCTTCCAAGATGGCATCAACAAATTCTTTATCATCTTACAGAAGGCCCAATGCATAACATGCTTCCTTGAACATACTGTACACATCGCCGGCAACTGTACGTATGTCAACAAAACTTACACAACCCCTTTGAATGTTGAGTAGAAGTCTTAGGAAATAATCTTCACCACTTCCTCGTGGAACATGAGTAAGTCTGCCGATTGTGAAGCCTTGTTTCCTTGGCATATGATAAACCACTATTTTATGGTTTATTTTGTATTGAATTGAGTGGATTTTATCAACTATTCTCACACTTATCTATGTAAATTGTATGTTTTACATTTTCCTTCCTAATTTTGTGCTATGATTGAAAACATACTTCTTTGGCCTTAAATCTGCTAATTTTAATTCTCTCTTATTGCCATTCGATGCCGTGATATGTTTGTTAAGTGTTTTCAAGGTCTATAGGGCAGGAATGGCTTAGAGGATGGAAAAGAAGCATGCAAAAGTGGAAGGAACACAAGAAATTAAGGATTTCAGAATATGGTCGCGATGCGCACGTATGGACGATGCGTACGCATGACTGTGTAGCAAACAAGTGACGCGTACGCATGACTAGGAATTCGTTCAGCGAGGCGTAGCGTGGCTGATGCGTACGCGTGACAAGCATCACGTGCCTCGGTAAAGTGAATTCACTGGGGGCAATTTTTAGGCTGCTTTTGACCTAGTTTCAGACTCGAAAATACAGATTAGAGGCTGCAGAGTGAAGCTGGAAGGGAGGAATCAATCAATCATTCATTCATTCACACACTTTAGGTTTTAGATGTAGTTTTCTAGACTCCTCTCTCTAGGTTTTATGGTTTTTAGTCTTTTTCTTTCTCAAATTCGGATATCTACCTTACTTTAATTTAGTTTTCTTCTACTTTTATTTGTTCTAACACTTTAGTTATCTACTTCTCTCATTGATTCCTTTATTTTGCTAATTTAGTTTATGAGCTCATGTGTTACTCTCAATTTTCATTAATGCAATTTATGTTTCACGTTTCTTATTGTTCAATTGCTTTGTTATTGTTATTTCTTTGCTTTGGTTAGTTTTAGATTTTGCTATGTCTTGTTAGTTTTCTATGTTTTTAGTTTATGCTTTCCAAGTGTTTAATAAAATGCTTGGTTGGATTTTAAATTAGACTTTTATATTCTTAACTTGGATTGATCAATTAGAGACTCTTGATTAATTTGATTTTGCTCACTTGACTTTCTTTCATTGTTAGAGGTTAACTAAGTGAAAGCAAAAGGCAATTACCACCATAATTGATGACGATAATGATGATAGGAATTCCAATTCTCAATCCTTGCTAGGACTTTTTTTAGTTGTTATTTTATTTCCTTGTTATTTACATTACTTGTCTCTTATCACAAAACCCCCAAAAACACTTTTCCATAACCAATTATAAGTACACTTCCCTGCAATTCCTTGAGAGACGACCTGAGGTTTGAATACTTCGGTTAATTTTATTGGGTTTGCTTAACTGACAAATAATTTAAACATTGACTGAAGATTAATTGTCAGGTTAGATCTATACTTGCAACGCGACATTTTTGTGAAATTCTTGACCGACGAAAATCCTCACATTAATTTTTGGCGCCGTTGTTGGGGAATTTCAAACGTGTGCCTTTTTTTTGTTAGTTTTAGGACTTTGTTGCTTATTTTTATTAGTTTTTTTATTTGCTACTATGAATTCTCACCCCTTTGGCTATGAGTTTGGTTCAAATTATGTTGTAGGAAATTGAAGCTATAATGAGAACATACATCAAGGATGGGACAATCAAAGGTGGAAAGAGCCTCAAGCTTATGGACAACCCTCTTGGCAACAACCTCCACCAACGTACTATGAGTAAAAGCCATTCCAAGATGCATATCAATCTAATAGCTATGCTGGACCCCGTTGTAGTTACCAATAACCACCACCATATGCCTATGAACTCCCTCCTCAACATAGTTTTGAGCCACTGTACTCACAAGCCCCATGTTACCAAACACCCCTATATGACCCTAATCCTTACCCACCATACCAAGAGCCTTATGAGCCATACTTAGAACCACCCCCATTCCAACACAATTACTCCCAAGAACTACCACCTCAATATACACCATCTCCATATCCCTATCAAGATAAACCATTCTTCCCATGCGATGAACCCTTCCATCCACCCCAACCTCCAATGGATGACATCTTTGGTGTTATTCTTCAAGGGCAAGAGGAGATGAAAAGGAAGGTACTAAAATTCACGGCTACCTTAGATGAGTTAATAAATGGATTAACCTCCCAAGTTTAGATACTCAAGGGACTCCCATGGCTACATGTGGAGAATCTAATGAAGAATGTAGCATGAAGGAGAGATTAGAAACTCTGGTGGAAAATGAGGAATGTGATTTTGTACTGGAACAATTGGAGGAAGCCGTACTTGTTGAAGAGGAGGAAGTGGTTGAAGACCTAGGAGATGCTGAACCTCCATGGGAATCTAGAGTTGTAGAGTATTCCTCCAAGAAGCTTGAAATTAATGTTGAGGAGGGTAGTGCACAACCTCCAAGACATGTTTCCTATGAAGAATTGGACAGAATAGATCAAGAGGCAAGTTTCCTTGGTGATGATGATAATGAACCAAGCCAACCTTCTCCCGATGAAATTGAAAGCAACATTGAAGTAGATTTCTCTCAACCTCATATTTATAATTTGAGCGACAGAGAAGAGTTGGATGAATCTGGTGAGGAAGAGCTTGAAAGTGAAGAATCTTTCAAAAGGTGGAAGTCCTTCGGCAAGGTTGGACGGGAGTTGAATATGCTTTGTCAAGATCGTTGGAGATGAAGAAAGCACCAGAAGGATCCTCCAAAAAGGGTGAAGATGACTCCTCCGCCTCCAAGAAGAAGGACAAAGGCAAGGGGCCAATGAACTGAAGAAGCTGCATAAGGTTGTTGAGTTCCATGGTTAACATTTCCCAAATTTCTGAATTTTGCTTAAGTTTCTTGATCTGTTTACTTTATGTTTGAGAATAATTGATAATGTTAGGATAGTTTATGTTTTATTCTGCTAAAGTCTTTTGTGAGTCCTTTGATATGCAAGAAAGAAAATGCAATGATAATTGTAGTCTTCATCTTCATCAATAAAGTAGAGTTTGTTTCCATAAGAGTTATTGTGAGTATGAACAAGAGTAAATGAGACTAAGACCAAGAAATCTTATTCAAAAGAACTAAGGAACAAAAGACTAAGTGAAAAAAAAACCGTGAATGAAGTGAAAAAAAATGAGTCATGAGAAGTAACTAGTCCTAGAAGGCATGACAAGTAGAAGTTGATGGGGGTTCCTTGAATATCTATAGAACCAAGAAGTAGTAAGTAACAAAGACCAAAGGCTCTGAGCATCAACTACTAAGGAGGGAAAGGAAATATTGAAAAACTCAAAAAGAGTTAGAACCCCTAGTAGATGCTTGTAGTGAAGATGTGTCAAGAAGAGGCCTGGGCAAGTAAATTCTCATGGGTGTTTCAACAGCTAGCACCCTAAAGTCAACTGACTTGGGAGTGTTGATTGAAAGCCTAACTAAAGGGTTGTCTTGAGACAAAACACTTAGAGTCGTGGTCAATAAATAGAAAAGAAAAAAAAAGAGAAAGAAAGAGTTAAACCTTACTACTTCAAGGTGACAATCAATGAAAAGGACTCCTAAGACACATAATTAGAAAAAACCACGATCTAGGAACTCTTTGTGATATTCAAAGCACTCATGCATGTGTTGAGCATTTAGTCCAATTCCTAGTTATAGTGCATACATTGAAGGTCAAGCCTCAATTCACCAAAAAGACCACTCAGATTGATTTGCTTGGGACAAGCAAAGCTTAAGTTTGGTGTTGTGATGACTTACATCATCTACCCTTTTTCTTGCATAAAAAAGACCATAAAAGAGGTATAATCTTAATTGATCATTGCAATTCATGCCTTAATTGATGAATATCATAGTACATTGCTTTGAAATGAGTTTGTGCTGGATTTCAGGTGGAGAAGACATCAAAAATGGGAAAGAAAACAACAAAACAAGTGGGGGCGTGTGAAGCAAGCGTGCCACTTGGAACAAATGCCATAAAAGTGTATTGGCATGGCACGCCAGAAGCTGGGCATGGCACACTGGTACAACATTCCAGAGAGCAAAAATGGAAGACCATCAAAGGGGCGTGGCACGCCAGGAGCAGGGCGTGGCACGCGAACTCATTACTAGAAGAGGCATCACTATGGCGTGCCACTTTGTGTCGAAGGTGTGGCACGCCAGCCCCAGAGTTCACTCGTGCGTGCCACTTGAGGACCAAGGCGTGGCACGCCAAGCTTATATGACCCACAATTGAATGGGCGTGCCACTTGAGCAACAAGGCATGGCATGCCAGTGAACAAGGGGACCATGCAAAAGCTGGCCGTGCCACTTGGTATCGAAGGCGTGGCACGCCGGCTTAATTATCTCACTTTGGTGTGCCACTTGAACATCCAGGCGTGGCATGCCAACATCTAGGACCATGGCAAATGAAGGGCATGACACGCCAGTCTCATGGCGTGGCACGCTGGTAGTGTTTTCCAGAGAAAGAATTAAAAGGCCCATGAACTCAGGCGTGCCACTTGGATAGCGAGGCGTGGCACGCCAGTAAGAAGATGAAGCAACTGAAGGGCGTGACATGCCAGTCTCATGGCGTGGCATGCTGGTAATGTTTTCCAGAGAGGAAGAAGAGGAGCAAATGAACTCAGGCGTACCACTTGGATGGCGAGGCGTGGCACACTGGCAAGGGGGTGAAGCTTTAAGAAGGGCGTGGCATGCCAGACCCTGGGTGTGCCACGCTGGTACAAATCTCCAGAAGCATAGAAATAAGGGAAGTGACCTTGGGCGTGCCACTTTGATTCGAAGGCGTGGCACGCCAGGCTATTTTGCCCTTTAAAATGTCCTGGGCGTGCCACTTAGACTCAAAGGCATGGCACGCTAGGGGTGAAATAGAGGATGGCATGCCACTTGAATGGAGAGGCGTGGCATGCCAAATTAGAAACAGAAAGAGCATGACACGCCAGAGAAGCGCCAGTCACACGCCAGTTGGATGGTCACGTTTGTTTGGTTTCTTTTCCCTCCAAATTGTAATTTTTCTTTCACTTTTGTAGTTTTCTTTTATTTTCTAGATCTAGGAGTAGTATAAATACCCTTTGAAGTATTGGAAAAAGGGAGTTAGCAAGTCACAGAGTTTAGTTTTGATATCACTTTTTACTTTTCACACTTCATCTCTTCCATCTTTTGTACTTTCTCTCTGAGCTATGAGTAGCTAAATTGCCTCTCATTGAGAGAGGGAGCTCTATTGTACTTGATGGATTAATGATAGTGAATTTCTTCTTCTCTTCATCTTCTCTTTGATTTGCTAGAAGGAATTTCGATTTTAGTGCTTAATGTTCAATTAACTTGGAAAAGAGATTGACTGCAAAATGGGTTTCATGGGAACCTTGGAAAAGGAAACATGAAACCATGCTAGAGGTCCCTTCTCACACTTGAGTAGAATCTGGATTTTAGTGTTTGGATATGGTGACATATAATCTTCCCTCTACCTGGACCTATGATGATGTGTGGTACAATCAGGGACCAAGCATATCTCTCTTCATGAGGAATTAGACTAAAGAATTGGCTATTAATCAAGATCTGAGAGATTGAGTAACCAAGGGATTAGGGCTCAATCAATCATGATTGCCAAGAGGTCAATGAGTTGCATGATTAAAGAGGATATGAGCTGGAATTAATCCAAAAAGACAGTATCTCCTGATCTCAATGAATTCCCCCACTCTTATCTCTCCCATTCTTTTATAGCTTTACTTACATTCTGCAAAATCCCATTCCCCTTTACATTCTTGTTATTCCCATTTCTGCACTTTATTGCTTTATTCTATTTCTTTTGTCATTTAATTTTCTGCCATTTATAATTATGCACACACAACTTATTCTGTTGAGCTTGACTAATTCACCAATTGATTAAAATTGCTCAAATCTACCAATTTCTGTGGATACGTTCCCACTCCACTGTGGGTTAATACTTGACGATAATTTTGGTGCGCTTGCCAAGAGTGGATTCATCAATATTATTGGGGAAGGGTAGTGAATTCAGCCCATCAAGTTTTATGGCGCCGTTGCCGGGGATTGGTTTGAATTTGACAATGATTAAACCAATTGGAGAGCTAGATTAAGCATTTTTTTATTATTTTATTTTTCTTTATTCAATTCCTAGTGTAACCTTTAAATTCCTTTCTAATCTCTATTTCTCTTTCTTGTCTTTCTGAGATTCTTTAGCTATTCATTGTTTATACTTTCACTCTTCTAACTGTTTGATTAATTGCATCACTCAAGCTAATCAATAATTTTAACTAAGGATATTTCTTCACTTGCTCTTTTCTTGCTATGTGTTGGCTATATGCAGGTAGAAGAGGAGATACTTCATCCTCTTTTGATAGTGAACCTGAGAGAACCTTCCTTAGATTAAGGAGGGAGGCTAGAGGCAAGGGAATAGTTGGAGAAGAAGATCTAACAACCACCATGGAAGACGAAGTGCACGAAGATGTAGGAGGAGGAGCTGAAAATCAAGCTGGGCAAGAGAGGAGAGTCTTAGGCTCCTATATCAACCCAAATCTAGGAAAATGTGGCAACATCATCCTCAAGCCAACAATCCATGCCAACAACTTTGAGTTGAAACCTCAACTCATCACACTAGTCCAGAATAACTGCTCATATGGAGGAGGTGCTCAAAAAGATCCAAATCAACATCTCAACACATTCTTGAGGATATGCGATACTGTAAAGTCCATTGGTGTACACCCTGACACCTACAAACTACTTCTATTCGCTTTCTCACTCAGAGATAAGGCAACAAAGTGGTTAGAATCATTTTCGAAGGTGAGCCTAACCACATGGGAGGATGTTGTGAACAAGTTTCTAGCGAGATATACCTTCCACAGAGGATCAACAGGATAAGAGCTGAGGTACAAACCTTCAGACAGCTAGATGGTGAAACACTCTATGAAGCCTGGGAGAGGTTCAAAGATCTAACAAGGAAATGCCCACCGAATATGTTTAATGAGTGGGTGCAGCTCCACATTTTCTATGAAGGATTAACCTATGAATCGAAGAAGGCTGTGGACCACTCTTTAGGGGGTTCACTCAACAAGAAGAAAACTATTGAGGAAGCCATAGATGTCATTGAAACTATAGTTGAGAATAACTACTTCTATGCTTCAGAAAGAGGCCAAAAGAAGGGGGTGCTGGAACTCAATTCTATGGATGCCCTGTTGGCACAAAACAAGGCAATTGCAGCACAATTAGCAGCCTTAACCAAGAAAATGGAAAACAATCAAGTTGCAGTTGTCCAAGCTCAAGCACCACCCCAAGAAGAAAATGACCAGAAGTTGAACGTGAACAAGCAAACTATGTGCATAACCCCTCTCGACCACCATATGACCCTAACTCTAAGACATACAACCCAGGATAGAAGAACCACCCAAATTTTGGGTGGAGGAACCAACAAAATCACAACCAAGAGCACAACAAACCATACCAAGCCAATCAATACCAGAATCACAACTCCAACCATCAGTCAAATAACAACAGACCTTACCACAATCCACCTCACACATCATATCCTTCCAACTAGCAAACATACCACCATTAAGACACACTAACCCCAACCTCACA
Source organism: Arachis duranensis (assembly GCF_000817695.3). NCBI lineage: Eukaryota > Viridiplantae > Streptophyta > Magnoliopsida > Fabales > Fabaceae > Arachis > Arachis duranensis. The sequence goes on along the minus strand of NC_029775.3, from coordinate 51,775,629 downwards.
GCCGTGTGAAATAACTTTGAGAGAGTAGAGGCCACAATAGCACAGCTATCATCACAACTCACAGGAGCCATTTCTACCCTCTTGGAAATGCAAGCACAAGCTGAAAAGAAGATAGATGCCAACCAAGAAGAATACAGGTCAAATTTAAAGAACCAAGGTGCAGCAATCTCAAAACGGGAAGCACAAGTCGGGTTCTTATCCAAGAAAATCCGAATGCCTACACACATTTCCAAGTGACACCATGGCCAACCCAAGAGGGGAATGCAAGGTCATCACACTTAGAAGTGGAAAAGTGCTAGAAGAAGCCATTCAAAACCAGGAAAGCAATGAAGAAGAAGCTGCAGAAAAGCCTGAAAACAGGAAGAAAGAAGAGGCTCCTAGCCCGTCTTCACCAAATCCAATCTTGAAGCCTTATGTACCAAAGGCACCATACCCACAAAGGCTAAGAAAAGATGGGAAGGACAGCCAATTTTCCAGATTTTTGGAAATCTTTAAGAAGCTCCAAATTAACATACCATTTGCTGAAGCATTGGTGAAAATGCCCCTCTATGCAAAGTTCTTGAAGGAGCTAATGACAAGAAAAAGAAACTGGGGTGAAAAGGAGACTGTAGTCCTAACTGAGGAATGTAGTGCCATCATACAAAAGAAACTCCCCCAGAAAATGAAGGACCCTGGGAGTTTCCAAATCCCCTGCATCATAGGGGATATTACTATTGAAAAGGCCTTGTGTGACTTGGGAGCTAGCATCAATCTCATGTCCTTAAACATGATGAGAAGGATGAGAATTGAGGAAACCAAACCAACACAAATGGCACTCTAACTAGCTGATAGAACATTCAAGTTTCCACATGGAGTGGTGGAAGATTTATTGGTGAAGGTAGGAGAATTCATTTTCCCAGCTGACTTTGTTGTGCTGGATATGGAAGAAGAGGCAAACACTTCAATTATCCTAGGAAGGCCATTCCTAGTTACTGCTGGAGCCATCATTAATGTGCAAAAAGGAGAACTAGTCTTGAGATTACATGAGGAAATGATGGTCTTCAATGTCTTCAAGGCAATGAGTTATCCCAAGGAAGCAATAGGAGAATGCATGATGGTGGACACCATAGAACAAATAGTCCAAGGAGTTTTGGAAGAAGAGCAATATGAAGGAAGTATGGAATTGGAGCAACAAGAACCATGTGAAGAACCACCACAAGGAACCATGGAAAGTTCAATCATGACAAACCACAAAGATAACAAAAAAGAAGAGGCACCGAAACTAGAGCTAAAAACCCTACCTCCAAGCTTGAAATATGCCTATCTAGGTGACAACAGCACCTACCCAGTGATCATCAACTCAAGCTTGAGCAAAGAGCAAGAAGAGGAGCTCATCCAAGTGCTTAAACAACACAAGGATGCTATAGACTGGACACTCACAGACCTAAAAGGGATTAGTCCTTCAATGTGCATGCACAAGATCCTACTTGAGGAGGGTGCCAAGCCCTCAAGGCAACAACAAAGAAGGTTGAATCCAACCATGAATGAGGTAGTCTAGAAGGAAGTGCTAAAGTTGTGGCAAGCTAGGGTGATCTACCCCATCTCAGACAGCCCTTGGGTGAGCCCGGTACAAGTAGTTCCAAAAAAAGGAGGAATCACTGTTGTACCAAATGAGAAGAATGAGCTGATACCAACAAGAACAGTGACTGGTTGGCGCATGTGCATGGACTACAGGAAGCTCAATGAGGCCACCAGGAAGGATCACTTCCCCCTACCATTCATGGATAAAATGCTCGAGAGGCTGGCTGGACATGAATACTACTGCTTTCTTGACGATTATTCGGGTTACAACCAAATAGTTGTGGACCCAAAGGACCAGGAGAAAACTTCATTTACTTGTCCATATGGTGTTTTTGCTTACAGAAGGATGCCCTTTGGACTGTGCAATGCACCTGCAATATTCCAAAGATGCATGCTCTCCATATTTTTGGATATGATTGAGAGGTTCATCGAGGTGTTTATGGATGACTTCTCTGTATTTGGTAACACATATTCTGATTGCTTGCATCACTTAGCCCTGGTGCTAAAGAGATTCCAAGAGACCAACCTTGTTTTAAACTGGGAAAAATACCATTTCATGGTTACAGAAGGAGTGGTCCTTGGTCTTAAAATCTCAAAGAAGGGCATATAAGTAGACAGGGCAAAGGTAGAGGTAATTGAAAAGTTACCTCCACCTTGCAATGTCAAAGCAATCAGAAGCTTTTTGGGACACGTTGGTTTTTATAGGAGGTTTATTAGAGACTTCTCCAAGGTTGCCAAGCCATTGAGCAACCTACTTGTCTCTAATGTGCCTTTTGTTTTTGATAATGAATGCATGTTAGCCTTTGAGGAGCTTAAGAACAAACTTTCCTCTGCACCTATCATAGCACCACCATGTTGGGATCTACCTTTTGAGTTGATGTGTGATGTATCAGATTTTGCTGTGGGTGCTGTTTTAGGATAGAGGAAGGATAAGTTGGTGCATGTCATCTATTATGCCAGAAAGGTCTTTAATGAAAATCAAAGGAACTACACCACTACAGAGAAGGAATTACTTGCCATTGTCTTTGCTTTGGATAAATTTAGATCATATCTCATTGGTTCTAAAGTAATTATATTCACTGATCATGCAGCACTCAAATACTTGCTTACAAAACAAGAATCCAAGCCAAGGCTAATAAGATGGATCCTGCTACTCCAAGAGTTTGACATTGAAATTAAGGATAGGAGTGGAGCAGAGAACAAAGTTGCTGACCACCTCACAAGGATCCTACAAGAGGAAGAAGGAGCACACCATCTTGCAGTAAATGAAAGCTTCCCGGATGAGCAATTGATGATGATACAAGAGACCCCTTGGTTTGCTGACATAGCCAATTTCAAGGCCATTGGGGAACTACCAACCAACATCAACAAACATATGAAGAAAAAGCTCATCAAAGATGCCAAATACTATATCTGGGATGAGCCATACTTGTTTAAAAAGTGTGCTGATGGGATCTTGAGGAGGTGTATATCCTATGGAGAAAGACAAAAGGTGCTTTGGCAATGTCACAGATCTGCATATGGAGGTCACTTTAGTGGAGAAAGCACAGCAGCCAAGGTGCTCCAATGTGGATTCTACTGGCCAAGCATTTTCAAGGATGCAAAGGACTTGGTGTCAAGGTGTGATGAATGCCAGAGAGCTGGCAATTTACCCAGGAATAATGAGATGCCACAGAGATTTATAATGGAGCTAGAACTATTTGATGTATGGGGGATTGACTTCATGGGGCCTTTCCCATCCTCCTACTCAAATAGTTATATACTTGTGGCTGTAGATTATGTGTCAAAGTGGGTGGAGGCTATTGCCACCGCCACAAATGACAACAAGGTTGTAATGAGCTTCTTGAGAAAGAACATTTTCAGTAGGTTTGGAGTTCCCAGAGCACTCATTAGTGATGGAGGGACACATTTCTGCAATAAACAACTGGAAGCACTCCTTCTCAGATATGGAGTCAAACACAAGGTGGCAACCCCTTATCATCCGTAGACCAACGGGCAGGAAGAGATTTCCAACAGGGAGCTAAAAAGGATTCTTAAAAAAACTGTTGGAAGCTCAAGGAAGGACTGATCTAAGAAGCTAGACGATGCTCTATGGGCCTACAGGATAGCCTTCAAGACCCCCATTAGAATGTCACCATACCAATTAGTATTTGGCAAGGCTTGCCACTTGCCAGTTGAACTGGAGCATAGAGCCTTCTGGGCTCTAAAACTTCTGAATTTTGATGAGCAAGCTGCTAGAGAAAAGAGGCTAAGCCAACTCAACGAGCTGGAAGAATTTAGGAACCAAGCATATGAAAATGAAAAGATCTACAAAGAGAACACAAAAAAATGGCATGATCAAAAGATAGCAAAGAGGGAGTTTACTGAAGGACAAAATGTGTTATTGTACAATTCTAGACTTAGGTTCTTCCCTGGGAAGCTTAAGTCTAGATGGTTTGGACCCTTCACCATCATCAAAGTGTACCCCTATGGTCAAGTGGAGCTCATGGAGGACAAAACACAGAGAACCTTCACTACAAATGGCCATAGACTCAAGCATTACATGGGGGACTCACTGGATGAAAGAAGAGTGAGCTACCACCTCAACTGAAGAAGGAAGAACGTCAAGCTAGTGACGATAAAGAAGCGCTGGTTGGGAGGCAAACCAACACTTTGTATCCTTTTGATTTATTGCTTTATTAGAAGTAGATTGTAAATATTAGCTTAGAAAGTTAATTTCAGTTTTGATAGTTAAGATGGCTTTGTGAGTTAAATTGTGTGCTATTTTTGGAAGTGCAGCTGGATGAAAGTATTTACTAATGATGATGAGTGATTGGGCTAAGAATTAGCTAAAAAGCTAAGTTTGGTGTGGCCACTCACCAACTTGATCTAGGCTTACAAGCATTTGGATAAATTAAATTTTTAGGAGTAAGCCCAGAGATTAAGTTTGGTGTGGCCACTACCATACGAGAATCAATCAGCAAGCCCAATACCACTCAAATTGGAAGCATTTAATACATTGGTGGAGGCTTGAATGAGGATTTTAATGTGTTTAGGGGAGATTAGACGCAAAGAATGTGAAAGGATTGAAATTATTTCTTCCCCATGAACACATTAAAAACCCAATGATGAACCCAATTTATTGAGATGCAAATGAATTAAGTTTGGTGTCCCAAGGGACACCCATCAGTTGCAATCCCATTCACTAGGATTAAAAAGGAATATGGAGGATCATTTTGTCATTACTAATGGGGTTTTTCGTTTTTTCAGGAGATTGAATGGGGCCCAATTGATAGATAACAAGGAGGTCAAAGTGTACTTACACTTTGGAACTCAACATCTTCAGAGAGCACAGCGGGTTAAGGGTTGGCGCCTCTTCCCACGCTAGGCACCACTCCCTAAGTGGAAAACATTGAATTCCCTTCTTTTTTCCCCACCATCAAACCACACCCTTCACTCCTATAAATCCCCTATCCTCCCATTCCCTCCACATAACAAACTCACAGAGACCTTTCCTTCTTCTCTCGTTCTTCTTTTTCTTCATCTCTCTACTTGATTGGGACAATCAAGTGCTAAGTTTGGTGTTGGGGCAAAACCTTGTTTTGCTTGTGTTTCTTCATAACACTCTATTAATACCGTAGAACCCTCAAACACACATTCTCTCTATCCACCCAATGTCACCACCAAGATCCTCAACCTCAAAGAAAAGAAAGACCAAAGAACCAACCTCAGGTTCCTTGGTGAGCGAAATTGTGATCTTTAATAATGGCTTCAACTTGGTATGTGCATTTATAACTTAGCACTTTCTTCACAGCCTCGCACAACTAACCAGCAAGTGCACTGGATCGTCCAAGTAATAAACCTTACTTGAGTAAGGGTCGATCCCACGGAGATTGTTGGTATGAAGCAAGCTATGGTCATCTTGTAAATCTCAGTTAGGCGGATAATAAATGGTTATGGAGTTTTTGAATAATTATAATAAATAAACATAAAATAAAATAGAGATACTTATGTAATTCAATGGTGGGAATTTCAGATAGGCGTATGAAGATGCTATGCTCCTTTTGAATATCTGCTTTCCTACTGCCTTCTTCCAATCCTTCTTACTCCTTTCCATAGCAAGCTGTATGTAGGGCATCACCGTTGTCAATGGCTACATCCCATCCTCTTAGTGAAAATGGTCCAAATGCTCTGTCACAGCACGACTAATCATCTATCGGTTCTCGATCATGTCGGAATAGAATCCATTGATTCTTTTGCGTTTGTCATCACGCCCAACAATCGTGAGTTTGAAGCTCGTCATAGTCATTCAATCCCTGAATCCTACTCGGAATACCACAGACAAGGTTTAGACTTTCCAGATTCTCATGAATGCCGCCATCAATCTAGCTTATACCACGAAGATTCTGATCAAAGAATCCAAGAGATATGCGCCCGGTCTAAGGTAGAACGGAAGTGGTTGTCAGTCACGCGTTCATAGGTGAGAATGATGATGAGTGTCACGGATCATCACATTCATCATGTTGAAGTGCAACGAATATCTTAGAATAAGAATAAGGGGAATTGAATAGCAAATAGTAGTAATTGCATTAAAACTCGAGGTACAGCAGAGCTCCACACCCTTAATCTATGGTGTGTAGAAACTCCACCGTTGAAAATACATAAGTGATGGTGGTCCAGGCATGGCCGAATGGCCAGCCCCCATGAATGATCAATAGTCTCCCTAGATGAATAATGGAATAAAACTGAGACCAAAGATATTATGTGGTCAAAAGACGTCTAATACAATAATAAAATGTCCTATTTATACTAGACTAGCTACTATGGTTTACAGAAGTAAGTAATTGATGCAGAAATCCACTTCGGGGCCCACTTGGTGTGTGCTTGGGCTGAGCTTGAGCTTTACACGTACAGAGGCTTCTTTTTGAGTTGAACTCCAAGTTGTAACGTGTTTTTGGCGTTCAACTCTGGTTCGTGACGTGTTTCTGGCATTTGACTCTAGAATGCAGCATGGAACTGGCATTGAGCGCCAGTTTACATCATCTAATCTAGAATAAAGTATGAACTATTATATATTTCTGGAAAGCTCTGGATGTCTACTTTCCAACGCCATTGATAGCATGCCATTTAAAATTCTGTAGCTCTAGAAAATTCATTTTGAGTCTAGGGAGGTCAGAATCCAACAACATCAGTAGTCCTTTGTCAGCCTTCTTATCAAAGCTTTGCTCAGGTCCCTCAATTTCAGTCAGAAATTACCTGAAATCACAGAAAAACACACAAACTCAAAAGTAGCTAGATCCTACTAAAAACTACCTAAAAACAATGCTAGAAAGCGTATAAATTATCCGCTCATCATAACACTAAACTTAAATTGTTGCTTGTCCCCAAGCAACTGAAAATCAAATAGGATAAAAAGAAGAGAATATACTATAAATCTCAAACTATTAATGAAAATTAGTTCCAATTAGATGATCAGGACTAGTAGCTTTTTGCTTCTGAACAGTTTTGGCATCTCACTTTATCCTTTGAAGTTTAGAATGATTGGCGTCTCTAGGAACTTAGAATTTCAGATAGTATTATTAATTCTCCTAGTTAAGTATGTTGATTCTTGAACATAGCTACTTTTATGAGTCTTGGCCGTGGCCCTAAGCACTTTGTTTTCCAGTATTACCACCATATACATAAATGCCACAGACACATAACTGGATGAACCTTTTCAGATTGTGACTCAGCTTTGCTAAAATCCCCAGTTAGAGGTGTCCAGAGCTCTTAAGCACACTCTTTTTGCTTTGGATCATGACTTTAACCACTCAGTCTCAAGCTTTACACTTGGACCTGCATGCCACAAGCACATGGTTAGGGACAGCTGGATTTAGCCGCTTAGGCCTGGATTTTATTTCCTTGGGCCCTCCTATCCATTGATGCTCAAAGCCTTGGATCCTTTTTACCGTTGCCTTTTAGTTTTAAGGGCTATTGGCTTTTTCTGCTTGCTTTTTCTTTTTCTTTCTATTATTTTTTGCCACTTTTTTTTTTTCACAAGCTTTTGCTATTCACTGCTTTTTCTTGCTTCAAGAATCAATTTTATGATTTTTTAGATTATCAATAGCATTTCTCTTTGTTCATCATTCTTTCAAGAGCCAACAATTTTAACATTCATAAACAACAAGATCAAAAATATGCACTGTTTAAGCATTCATTCAGAAAACAAAAAGTATTGTCACCACATCAATATAATTAAACTAAATTCAAGGTTGAATTCGAAACTCATGTACTTCTTGTTCTTTTGTATTAAAACATTTTTCATTTAAAAAAGGTGAATGATTCATGGAATTATTCATGGCTTTAAGACATAGTTACTAGACACTAATGATCATGAAGTAGAGTCACAACATAAACAAACATATAGCATAAAATCGAAAAAACAGAGATAAGAACAAGGAAGTTAAGGAATGAGTCCACCTTAGTGAGGGTGGCGCCTTTTTGAAGGATCAATGGTGCTTTTTGAGCTCCTTTATGTCTCTTTCTTGCCTTTGTTGCTTGATCCCTAGTGATTTTGGTGCTCCTATCCTTAGTTGCTCCCAATAATTATGTAAAGGAACATGTATCCCCTGAGGTATCTCAGGGATCTTTTGATTTTCAGTCAAATGCTTTACTACTAAGCTATGGATTCTTGAGTTGGATCTCTCCGTCTCCCATGACTCGGAGGTGGAAGCATTTTGTCTTCCCTTTTATCTCTTTTTTTTTTGAGGTTTCTCTGGCCTTAGGTGCCATCAATGGTTATGGAAAACAAAAAAGTTATGTTTTTACCACACCAAACTTAGAATGTTGCTCGCCCTCGAGCAAAGAAGAAAGAATGGAAGGAAAAGAAGATATGGAGGAGATGGAGAGATGTGTATGTTTTGGACATATGGGTGGGATTGGGTGGGAAGAGATGATGGGGAAGAGAGATTGAGTTGATTGGTGAAGAAGAGAGAAGGTGAGTTGAGGTAGGTGGAGATCCTGTGGGGTCCACAGATCCTGAGATGATCCTGTGGGATCCACAGATCCTGAGGTGTCAAGGAATTATCATCCCTGCACCAATCAAGCATGTAAAATGCCTTTGCATGCAATTCTGGCGTTTAAACGCTAGAGTGATGCTTGTTTTGGGCGTTTAACGCCTATTTGCAGCATGTTTCTGGTGTGGCTTAGGGGTTGAGGGTTGAGCCTCCTCATGTCCCTTGTTTTCTTCACCCGGTTTCTCCTCTGGTGATTGCTTGTGGGTCTCCTTCAGTTCCTTTCCACTTCTGAGTGTGATGGCTTGACATTCCTCCTTTGGCATTGAGTTAATATTGCTGCAATTGTTGTGTCCAGGAACTTGTTTGAATAAGAATTCAATATGTGTTTCCAGTTTCTTGATGGCAGCATCTTGATTCTGCATAGTAGATTGCACTTCTTCCCGGAAAGCTTTGCTATCTTCAATGTCCTTGCATAGGCTTTCAAGTAGAGCCTCAATTTTTGAGAGCCTTTCCTCTGTCAATGATGGTGGGTTGAGATTAGGTGGTTGAGAAGGTTGATTAGATGGATGTTGATAATATCTCTGTGAGGTTTTTTGATGAGTAGCATTATTGTTGGAGTTGAAGTTGTGGCGTCTCTGATCTTGCCCTTGGTCTTGTTGATTTCCCCATCCAAAGTTGGGGTGATTCCTCCATCCAGAGTTGTAAGTTTTGGAGTATGGATCATGGACTTGTCTAGGTGAGTTTTCCACATAGTTGGCTTGCTCCCAGTCACCTTTTTCTCCTATGTTTACTCCTTCTTGAGTTGGTGATGAGGTGATGGCTGCTACAACTTGGTTCTCTTCCACCTTCTTGGTAAGATCTGCTAGCTGCTTGGTGATCATCTTGTTTTGGGCTAACAGTGCATCCATGTGGTTCAGCTCTATTACTTCTCTAGTGTTACTTCTTTCGGAGGCATAGAAGTAGTTATTCTCAGCAATTGTTTCATTGACATCTATGGCTTCTTCAATTGTTTTCTTCTTGTTTAAAGAGCCTCCTGATGAATGATCCACAGCATTCTTTGACTCATAGAAAAGACCTTCATAGAAGATGTGAAGTTGAACCCACTCATTAAACATCTCTGGTGGGCATCTCCTTGTTAGATCCTTGAACCTTTCCTAAGCTTCATAAAATGTCTCCCCATCTTGCCGTCTGAACGTCTGCTCTTCCGTTCTCAATCTATTGATCCTTTGAGGGGGGTAAAACCTTGCCAAAAACTTGTTCACTACCTCTTTCCAATTGGTCAAGCTCTGCTTTGGAAAGGATTCAAGCCACTTGGATGCATTGTTCCTGAGTGAATAGGGGAACAAGAGCAACCTATAGACATCGGGGTGGACTCCATTGGACTTCACCGTGTCACAAATCCTCAAGAAGGTGGTCAAGTGTTGGTTAGGGTCTTCTTGAGCACCTCCTCCAAATGAGCAATTATTTTGCACCAAAGTGATGAGTTGGGGTTTTAGTCGAAATTGTTGGCATGTATGGTAGGTTTCTGAATGCTGCTCCCACAGTTTCCAGGATTAAGGTTGATATAGGATCCTAAGACTCTCCTTTCTTGCCCAGCACGGTTGGCATGGCCTTGATTATAAGCCTCCTCTTCATGGTTGTTCTCCAAATTCTCTTCCATGTTGGGTTCAAAACACTCTTCCTCTGCTTCCTCAGCACCAATAATCCTTTTTCCTCTTGTTTCCCTTCGTCGTCTCCAAAGGGTTCTTTCAGGTTCTGAATCAAATGATGTTGAAGCTCCTTCTCTTCTTCCTGTCATACAACAAATAGATTGAACAACAAGAGGTATAGTGAAGATTATTCTTGTTAGAATGATTGTTAGTGTGACTGATGCAATTTATCAAATAGTTAGTGGGTTAGTGAGCTGAATTAGGATCAACTAAGAAAAAGAGAATAGAAAATAGAGAGGGTATAGAGGGTGAGGAAGAAATTAAAAATGAACTAAGGTAAATTGACTGAATAATACAAAACAAATAACAAAACATATAAGAAAAATGCTCAATCTAGTGATCTTCTAACTTAATCATTGTTGATTCAAAATCAATCCCCGGCAACGGCGCCATAAACTTGATGCGTGAAAAGTTGTCTCTCAACAAATTTCCCTTCGGCAAGTATACCGAATTGTCGTCAAGTAAAACTCACAATAGAGTGAGGTCGAATCCCACAAGGATTGATTGGTTAAGCAACTTTAGTTAGAAGAATATGCTAGTTGAGCTAAACAGAATTGAGATTGAGATGCAGGAATTTAAATGACTAGAAAGTAAATAACAGAAATTAAAGTGCAGAATCTTAAATGGGGAGTTGGGAATGTGAGTAGGAAATTAAATGGCAGAAAGTAAATAGAATGGGTAAGATCAGAAATGGGGATATCATTGGGTTTAGGAGATGTTGCATTCTCCGGATCAAGTTCATTCTCATCTCTTCCTCAATCAATGCATTCATTAATCTCCTTGGCAATCTTAAGTGATTGGATCCCAATTCCTTGGCAATCCAATC
>NC_029775.3:51752850-51764424 GCF_000817695.3 Arachis duranensis | reverse complement strand
ACAATTATGGAGAGTTTCTTTTCCAAGACAACTAACCAATTGAATTAAGATCGAAAGCTTTCTAGTAAGATCAAGAGAAAAGAAAGAAGAAGAAGAATGAAAACTATAATTGATCCATTAAATTACAACAGAGCTCCCTAACCCAATGAAAGGGGTTTAGTTGTTCATAGCTCTAGGAATCAAAAATGGCAGAAAAGAAGAATCCATACTAGAAGTACAGAAAAGTAAATATGCAGAGAGTAGTTCCCAAAAGTGCTAAGCTTCTCTCTAGTTCAAAATTACTCCTATTTATACTACTCCTCATGATCTTCTAGTGAGTTCTTCAAGTATTGGATGTGGGCTCTGGACCTTGAGTTGAAGCAATTCTCATCTTTAGTGGGCCCAGCTTGCAGAGAAATAAGAATTAGGCTTGGGCATTTAGTGAGATTAACATTGGGTAATATTTTGAGTGCGAGAACGTTAGTGGCATTCACTTTTTCCACTAACGTTCCACCCTTATATACCGACGTTAATTCCAACGTTAGAAATCTTAATGTGACTTCTAACGTTTCTTACTCAATCCTTGGCCAACGTTAATGGGACTCACTTTTCCCATTAACGTTGGCTTGTGCCCCTTTTCGCAAACGTTAATGGGAATCACTTTTTCCATTAACATTGCTTGCCTCTTGCCCCTACGTTAGGTCTCACATTAGCTTGGCTAACGTAGCTCTTAACGTGGGTCTCTATCACCTTCGAGAGCGTTAGTGACACTCACCTTTGTCACTAATGCTCCAATTGCCTTAAGTCCCTACGTTAGAACCCACATTAACTAAGTTAACGTGGCTCTTAACATAGTAATAAAGCCATCTTCCAACGTTAGTGACAAAAGTGAGTGTCACTAACATTGGTTCTTTGAATTCAACTCCACATTAACTCTCACGTTAACAATCTTAACGTGAGAGTTAACGTAGGCAATGCTAATGATCTAATGCTAGTGACAAAAGTGAGTGTCACTAACGTTGGAGTTGTTGATCCTCTTCCATGTTAGAGTTCACGTTAACTAAGTTAACGTGACTCTTAACGTGGGCATTGCCTAGTTTCCCAACGTTAGTGGTGTTCACTTTTACCACTAACGTTGAGGAGAAACGTTATTGGAGTTCATGTTTCTCGTTAACGTGGAATCCTTTTTTTCTTCTACGTTAAGTACCACGTTAACTTAGTTAACGTGGCTGTTAACGTAAGCTATGAATGGCTTCGCAGGCGTTATTGGTGATCACTTTTCTCATTAACGTTGCAAGCTCTTTGCCATCCCACGTTAGTAGTCACGTTAACTAAGTTAACGTGAATGCTAACGTGGTTCTTCCATGCTTCATTTGTCCTGAAATCAAGCAATTAAAGTGCATCAAAGCTCTAGCTAAAGTCATGAGATTATGCATCATCAAGTTATCATGCAATTCGAAAATACATGAAACTACCCTAAAACAGTAAAGAAAAGGTCGGTGAAACTAGCCTAAATGCCCTGGCATTATGAAGATAGGAGCAGAGATTTGAGATGAAGATAAGTGTTAGTAAATGAATAAATAAATCGAATAAGATGAGAGAAAGAAGTTTTCGAAAATAATTTTTGAAAAGGAGTTAATGATTTTCGAGAATTAAAGGTGAAATAAAATTAAAATTAAAATTTAAAACAATTAATTAATTAAAAGAATTTTGAAAAGGAGGGAGAAATTTTCGAAAATTAGAGAGGAAAAAGTAGTTAGATGATTTTGAAAAAGATAAGAAACAAACAAAAAGTCAATTAGTTAGTTGAAAAAGATTTGAAAATCAAATTTGAAAAGATAAGAAGATAAGAAGATATTTTGAAATCAAATTTTTGAAAAAGATAAAATTTTTAAAAAAGATATGATAAAAAGATATGATTAAAAAGATATGGTTTGAAAAAATTTAATTTTTAAAATTAAAATTAATTACTTGGCTAACAAGAAACTAATAGATAAGATTCTAGAATTTAAAGATTGAACATTTCTTAACAAAAAAGTAACAAACTTCAAATTTTTTAATCAATCATATTAAATGTTAGTATAGTTTTCGAAAATAAAGATAAAATTAAAAAAATATTTTGAAAAATTAAATTAAAATTTTCGAAGAATAGTAAGAAAAATGAAAAAGAATTGATTTTTGAAAAAGTTTTGAAAAGATAAGATTTTTAAAATTGAAAATTTGACTTGACTTATAAGAATAGGTAAGTTTTAAAAATTTTTGACTAAGTCAACTCAAATTTTTGAAATTTTGAGAAAAATAAGGAAAAGATATTTTTTTTATTTTTGAATTTTTAATGATGAGAAAGAAAAACAACAAAAATGACTCACAACATGAAAATTATGAATCCAAAACACATGATGCATGCAAGAACACTATGAATGTCAAGATGAACACCAAGAACACCTTGAAGATCAAGATGAACATCAAGACTTATTTTTGAAAAATTTTCAAGAAAGAAAATAAGCAAGACACCAAACTTAGAAAATTTTTAATGCTTAGACACTATGAATGCAAAAATGCACATGAAAAACAACAAAAGACACAAAACAAGAAAACATCAAGATCAAACAAGAAGACTTACCAAGAACAACTTGAAGATCATGAAGAACACTATGAATGCATGAATTTTCGAAAAATGCAAGAACAAGATGAATATGCAATTGACATATATTTTTGGTTTTTATGATTTTATGATTTTTTTTTGTATTTTCTTTATATTTTTTCGAAAAACATATAGGAAAAAGAAAATAAGAAATTCAAAATTTTTAATAAAAATTCCAAGAATCTTTCAATGTTAGCCTAAAGCTTCAATCCAAGGGTTGGACATGGCTTAATAGCCAGCCAGCTTTAGGATATAAATCAGACATACGACAGCTGATATTTCAATTAACTTGCCTCTATGCTGATGATTGGAAGCCTCAGTCCAAAAGAATTAAACATGGCTTTACAGCCAGCCAGGCTTCAACATGTTAGCATGAAACTCTAGAATTCATTCTTAAAAATTCTGAAGCCATAGAATGATTTATTTTTAATTCAATTTTTTTTTCGAAAATAGGAATAATTTTTTTTTGAAAAATGTTTGAAAACAAAACAAAAAGAAAATTACCTAATCTGAGCAACAAGATGAACCGTCAGTTGTCCAAACTCGAACAATCCCTGGCAACAGCGCCAAAATTTTGGTGAGCGAAATTGTGATCTCTAATAATGGCTTCAACTTGGTATGCACAGTTATAACTTAGCACTTTCTTCACAGCTTCGCACAACTAACCAGCAAGTGCACTGGGTCGTCCAAGTAATAAACCTTACGTGAGTAAGGGTCGATCCCACGGAGATTGTTGGTATGAAGCAAGCTATGGTCATCTTGTAAATCTCAGTTAGGCGGATAATAAATGGTTATAGAGTTTTCGAATAATAATAATAAATAAACAGAAAACAAAATAGAGATACTTATGTAATTCAATGGGTGGAATTTCAGATAGGCGTATGAAGATGCTATGCTCTTTTTGAATCTCTGCTTTCCTACTGCCTTCTTCCAATCCTTCTTACTCCTTTCCATGGCAAGCTGTATGTAGGGCATCACCGTTGTCAATGGCTACATCCCATCCTCTCAGTGAAAATGGTCCAAATGCTCTGTCACGGCACGTCTAATCATCTGTCGGTTCTCGATCATGTTGGAATAGAATCCATTGATTCTTTTGCGTTTGTCATCACGCCCAACAATCGTGAGTTTGAAGCTCGTCACAGTCATTCAATCCCTGAATCCTACTCGGAATACCACAGACAAGGTTTAGACTTTCCGGATTCTCATGAATGCTGCCATCAATCTAGCTTATACCACAAAGATTCTGATCAAAGAATCCAAGAGATATGCGCCCGGTCTAAGGTAGAATGGAAGTGGTTATCAGTCACGCGTTCATAGATGAGAATGATGATGAGTGTCACGGATCATCACATTCATCATGTTGAAGTGCAACGAATATCTTAGAATAAGAATAAGCGGAATTGAATAGAAAATAGTAGTAATTGCATTAAAACTCGAGGTACAGCAGAGCTCCATGCCCTTAATCTATGGTGTGTAGAAACTCCACCATTGAAAATACATAAGTGATGGTAGTCCAGACATGGCCGAATGGCCAGCCCCCATGAATGATCAATAGTCTCCTAAGATGAATAATGGAATAAAATCGAGACCAAAGATATTATGTGGTCAAAAGACGTCTAATACAATAATAAAATGTCCTATTTATACTAGACTAGCTACTAGGGTTTACAGAAATAAGTAATTGATGCAGAAATCCACTTTCGGGGCCCACTTGGTGTGTGCTTGGGCTGAGCTTGTGCTTTACACGTGCAGAGGCTTCTTTTGGAGTTGAACGCCAAGTTGTAACGTGTTTTTGGCGTTCAACTCTGGCTCATGATGTGTTTCTGGCGTTTGACTCCAGAATGCAGCATGGAACTGGCGTTGAGCGCCAGTTTATGTTGTCTAATCTCGAATAAAGTATGGACTATTTTATATTGCTACAAAGCTCTGGATGTCTACTTTTCAACGCCATTGAGAGCGCGCCATTTAGAGTTTTGTAGCTCCAGAAAATTTATTTTGAGTGCAGGGAGGTCAGAATCCAACAGTATCAGCAATCCTTTGTCAGCCTTCTTATCAAAGTTTTGCTCAGGTCCCTCAATTTCAGCCAGAAATTACCTGAAATCACAGAAAAACACACAAACTCATAGTAAAGTTCAGAAATGTGAATTTAGCATAAAAACTAATGAAAATATCCCTAAAAGTAGCTAGATCCTACTAAAAACTACCTAAAATCAATGCCAAAAAGTGTATAAATTATCCGTTCATCATTCCTCAAGCTCAAACTTCAATGAGTACAAGTTCCTCTCAGCATTCAACCAAAACCAATTCTATTGTTGGGTGAGTGAGAGGGAGATCATCCCAGAGGTTGGCTTCCAACTAGGAAGGAATGAGCACCTTGAGATCAACAACAGGGGCTGGGCACTCTTCTGCAACCCACCAGAGAAAGTGGTGGAAGGAGTGGTAAGGGAGTTTTATGCCAATGCCATACCACAGCCAGGGGAAACCTATGGGTATATCAACTATGTGAGGGGGAAGACCATTGACTATAGTCCCTCTAACATAGAGAGGGTGCTAATGGTGAAAAGAGTAAACTCCACTCGAAGTTATGAGGAGAGGATGAAGCAACCAGACCCAGGATTTGATGAAATCTTGAATGAAATTTGCGTACTAAATGTGCAGTGGATCAATGATAAAGATGGAAGACCCAACCAGCTGAGGAGAAGGGACTTGAGTCCCCAAGCTAAGGGTGGTTAGACTTTGTGAGAAGGTATTTGATCCCTACATCAAACACATCTGAGGTGACCAAGGAGAGGGCTATACTTATATACAGTATAATGAAGGGGGAGGACATGAATGTTGGGGAGTTGATTGCCAACAACATTAACAAGATACTGAAAAGCACTGACGAGAGCACAAGATTGGCATTCCCCAGCATCATACAAGAGCTATGTGATGATGCTGGAGTTGAAAAGGTGATTGATGAGGTGTTGGTGAAGCTAGAGAAGTCTATAACTGCCAAGAAGATGGCCAAGGTGTTGGCCGTCAATCCACTTCAAAGGGCTAGAGAGAATAGAGCTCACATTCATGTACCACATGCACAACAATAAGAGGAAGATGAGGCAGAGGAGCAACCATAATTTCTGGCACTTCAACCACCACCATATGAACAATACCAACAATTTTTTGAAGGAATGAACTAGGAGCAGCTGCATGGAGACGTGCACCAAATGAAGGGAGATCTACATCAATTGAGGGAAGATGTCAACCAATTTCAAAGTAGCCAAAGGGAGCAATGAAACCAAGTGAATGAGAAAATACACAACCTACAAGGAAGTTTTGAGCAAGCAAGGAAAGAGCAGCAAGAGGAGTTTGATTGGGGTGAGGAGCGAAGTGCACTTAACAAGGTGGTGGAGCAAAACAAATGGCAGCAGAGGAACCTTGCTGAGTTTAGGCATCTCTATGATGCCCGGACCATTTCAAGGAGACAATATGATATCAAAACACAGGCGAAGCTGAATCACCTGTGTAATGATGTGGCTGCCATCAACCCCGGATACCCAACTTTCATGCAAGGGCTAGAAGAATTGAGTGCTAAACAAGAGGAGATTCTAGCTAAGCATAAGGAGGATGAAAGAAATTATATGGTAAGGCTGGGTTTTTGGAAGCCCAAGGACAAGAAAGCACAAGAAGGATCCTCCAAAAAGGGTGAAGATGACTCCTCCTCCTCCAAGAAGAAGGACAATGGCAAGGGGCTAATGAACTGAAGAAGCTGCATAAGGTTATTGAGTTCCATAGTTGACATTTCCCAAATTTCTGAATTCTGCTTAAGTTTCTTTATCTGTTTACTTTATTTTTGAGAATAATTGATAATGTTAGGATAGTTTATGTTTTATTCTGCTAAAGTCTTTTGTGAGTCCTTTGATATGCAAGAAAGAAAATGCAACGATAACTGTAGTCTTCATCTTCATCAATAAAGTAGAGTTTGTTTTCATAAGAGTTGTTGTGAGTATGAACAAGAGTAAATGAGACTAAGACCAAGAAATCTTATTCAAAAGAACTAAGGAACAAAAGACTAAGTGAAAAAAAACCTTGAATGAAGTGAAAAAAATGAGTCATAAGAAGTAACTAGTCCTAGAAGGCATGACAAGTAGAAGTTGAAGGGTGTTCCTTGAATATCTATAGAACCAAGAAGTAGTAAGCAACAAAGACCCAAGGCTCTGAGCATCAACTACTAAGGAGGGAAAGGAAATATTGAAAATCTCAAAAAGAGTTAGAACCCCTAGTAGATGCTTGTGGTGAAGATCTGTCAAGAAGAGGCCTGGGCAAGTAAATTCTCAGGGGAGTTTCAACACATAGGACCCTAAAGTCAACTGACTTGGGAGTGTTGATTGAAAGCCTAACTAAAGGGTTGTCTTGAGACAAAACACTTGGAGTCGTGGTCAATAAACAGAAAAGAAGCACAAAAGAGAAAGAAAGAGTTAAACCTTACTACTTCAAGGTGACAATTAATGAAAAGGACCCCTAAGACACATACATAGAAAAAACCTTTAAGGATCTAGGAGCTCTTTGTAATATTCAAAGCACTCATGCATATGTTGAGCACTTAGTCCAATTCCTAGTTATAGTGCATACATTCAAGGTCAAGCCTCAATTCACCAAAAAGACCACTCACATTGATTTGCTTGGGACAAGCAAAGCTTAAGTTTGGTGTTGTGATGACTTACATCATCTATCTTTTTTCTTGCATAAAAAGGACCATAAAAGAGGCATAATCTCAATTGATCATTGCAATTCATGCCTTAATTGATGAATATCATAGTACATTGCTTTGAAATGAGTTTGTGCTGGATTTCAGGTGGAGAAGACATCAAAAATGGGAAAGAAAACAACAAAACAAGTAGGGTGTGTGAAGCAGGCGTGCCACTTGGAACAAACGCCAAAAAAGTGTATTGGCGTGGTACGCCAGAAGCTGGGCGTGGCACACTGGTACAACATTCCAGAGAGCGAAAATTGAAGACCATCAAAGGGGCGTGGCACGCCAGGAGCAGGGCGTGGCACGCGAACTCATTACTAGAATAGCCATCACTATGGTGTGCCACTTTGTGTCGAAGGCGTGGCACGCCAGCCAAAGAGTTCACTTAGGCATGCCACTTGAGGACCAAGGCATGGCACGCTAAGCTTATAAGACCCACAATTGAATGGGCATGCCACTTGAGCAACAAGGCGTGGCACGCCAGTGAACAAGGAGACCATGCAAAAGCTGTGCGTGCCACTTGGTATCAAAGGCGTGGCACGCCAGCACAAGAAGTCCCACTAAAGCGTGCCACTTGAGCAACAAGGCGTGGCACGCCAGCACCTAAAGAGGCCAAATAAAGCTGGGCGTGCCACTTGGTATCGAAGGCATGGCACGCCAGCTTAGTTATCTCACTTTGGCATGCCACTTGAACATCCAGGCGTGGCACGCTAACATCTGGGACCATGGCAAATGAAGGGCGTGACATGCCAGTGTCATGGCGTGGCATGCTGGTAGTGTTTTCCAGAGAAAGAATTAAAAGGCCTATGAACTCAGGCATGCCACTTGGATGGCAAGGTGTGGCATGCCAGCAAGAAGATGAAGCAACTGAAGGGCGTGACACGCCAGTCTCATGGCATGGCACGCTGGTAATGTTTTCCAGAGAGGAAGAAGAGGAGCTAATGAACTCAGGCGTGCCACTTGGATGGCGAGGCGTGGCACGCCGGCAAGGGGGTGAAGCTTTAAGAAGGGCGTGGCACGCCAGACCCTGGGCGTGCCACGCTGGTACAAATCTCCAGAAGCATAGAAATAAGGGAAGTGACCTTGGGCGTGCCACTTTGGTTCGAAGGCGTGGCATGCCAGGCTACTTTGCCCTTTAAAATGTCCTGGGCGTGCCACTTAGGCTCGAAGGTGTGGCACGCCAGGGGTGAAACAGAGGACGGCGTGCCACTTGAATGGAGAGGCGTGTCACGACAAATCAGAAACAAAAGGAGCGTGACACGCCAAAGAAGCGCCAGTCACACGCCAGCTGGAAGATCACGTTTGTTGAGTTTCTTTTCCCTCCAAATTGTAATTTTCCTTTCATTTTTGTAGTTTTCTTTTATTTTCTAGATCTAGGAGTAGTATAAATACCCTTGGAAGTATTGGAAAAGGGAGTTAGCAAGTCACAGAGTTTAGGTTTGATTTCACATTTTACTTTTCACACTTTATCTCTTCCATCTTTTGTACTTTCTCTCTGAGCTATGAGTAGCTAAATTCCTTCTCATTGAGAGAGGGAGCTCTATTGTGCTTGATGGATTAATGATAGTGAATTTCTTCTTCTCTTCATCTTCTCTTTGATTTGCTAGAAGGAATTTCAATTTTAATGCTTAGTGTTCAATTAACTTGGAAAAGAGATTGAATACAAAATGGGTTTCATGGGAACCTTGGAAAAGGAAACTTGAAACCATGCTAGAAATCCCTTCTCACACTTGAGTAGAATCTGGGTTTTGGTGTTTGGATATGGCGACATATAATCCTCCCTCTACCTGGACCTATGATGATGTGTGGTATAATCAGGGACCAAGCATATCTCTCTTCATGAGCAATTAGACCAATGAATTGGCTATTGATCAAGATCTGAGAAATTGAGTCACCAAGGGATTGGGGCTCAATCAATCATGATTGCCAAGAGGTCAATGAGTTGCATGATTGAAGAGGATATGAGCTGAAATTAATCCAAAGAGACAATATCTCCTGATCTCAATGAATTCCCCCATTCTTATCTCTCCCATTCTTTTATAGCTTTACTTACATTCTGCAAAATCACATTCCCCTTTACATTCTTGTTACTCCCATTTATGCACTTTATTGCTTTATTCTATTTCTTTTATCATTTATGTTTCTGCCATTTATAATTCTGCACACACAATTTATTCTGTTGAGCTTGACTAATTCACCTATTGATTAAAATTGCTCAAATCTACCAATCTCTGTGGATACGATCCCACTTCACTGTGGGTTAATACTTGACGATAATTTTGGTGCGCTTGCCAAGAGTGGATTCATCAATATTATTGGGAAAGGGTAGTGAATTCAGCCCATCATTAGGCAACAACCACAAGAGTGAATTGAGTATTTGATATTGGTTATTTGAATTGTGTGAGTGAAAGCACAAAATTGATATAGAATAACCAATCCAATAATGAGCAGAAAACTCCTTATTCATCATGAAACATAAAGAAAAAGGTCACATGGTAAAATACTTGTTACAAAAAATGACAAGTGATGTGTGGAAAACGATCCAACACAAAACTCACCGGCAAGTGTACCGGGTCGCATCAAGTAATAATAACTCACATGAGTGAGGTCGATCCCACAGGGATTGAAGGATTGAGCAATTTTAGTTTAGTGGTTGATTTAGTCAAGCGAATTAAGTTTTGGTTGAGTGGGTTGTATTTAACAGAAGCTAAATTGCTTGGAATGTAAAGGGAGAGGGGAGAATTGCAGTAAATTAAAGGACAGGAAAGTAAAATAGACTGAATCTTAAAGGACAAGAAATTAAATGACTGAATCTTAAAGTGCAAGAAATGTAAATTGCAGTAACTTAAATGGCAAGAAATGTAAATTGCTTGAATGTAAAAGGGATTTGAGGACTGGGATTGCAGAATCTAAACAAAGAGAAAGTAAATTGCAACAATTAAGAGAGCACCCAAGACTCAAAACAAGGAAATTAAAAATGCCCAAGCAAGAACGAGGAAGAAGAGAGATCAATTCTCCTCCCCAATGCTCTGAAATCTCGGTCAAGTTTCTCCAAGAAAAGTTGCAAAAATTCAAAGCTCAAAGAAAGTGCAAAATTCAAAAGTCAAGTAAAGGTCCTAATTACATCAAACTAGCTCCTATTTATACACTTTCTATTATTGGATCTTGGGATTTGGATGGGCTTTTGATTTGGTGAAGAAATGAATTAAATTGGATTTTTAATTCAATTTTTAGCCCAAAACAATTTGCTTCCAGGAGGCTGCCCTGCCCTTGCGGAGGGCAGGGCAGGATTTGGTGCGTGTTGGTGCTTGCTTGGTGTGGTCTGGTGCGCAGAATGCTGCCCTGCCCGCGCGGAGGGCAGGGCAGGAAAAATATGGTGCTGCCAGGATCGTGCTGACGGAGGGCAGGGCATAAAAAATTGGTGCGCCAGAATTGTGCTGTGGTGCGCTGTTGGTGCTGCCAGAACCGTGCCTTGGTGCGCCATAATCGTTCCTTGGTGCGCCAGATTCATGCCACAACAAAATGCTGCCCTGCCCTCGCGGAGGGCAGGGCAGTGTTTCCAAACTGAAGTCCCGCCTTCGAATCATGGCAGAAACACACGCTACTTAATTTCCTTGGCTTTCTTGGCACCAAAGTGAGGCTTAATTCCTTGCTTCCTCATGTTCCCGTGTTCAACTCTTGTGGCAAGCATTGGGAGACATTTTCCTTTGATTTTCTTCCCTTGTGAGCCCGATACTGCCCTTGTGGAGGGCAATGCTTGCCTCCCTTCTTTACATGCGGCACACTTCTCCTTCCTTTGACCACGTTTTCTTCTCCTTTGGTCACGCTTTCTTAGGCCATGCTTTCTCTTTTATTCTTTTCTTCACCTACAATAAACCAAAACAACCACTCCAAGTATCACTAAATTCAAGAGGCTTATAAATCAATTAAAATTCAATTAAAATTAGCTTAAACCTCATGAGTTAACATTAATTTCATGGTGGTTGTTTGATTTAAAGAAGTTATGCATTTTTACTCAAAATCACTTACTTAGGATGCAAGAAAGTGCATAAAGACTAATAAAACAAGTGAAATTAGCTTGAAAAATGGGTATATGATGACTTGTCATCACAACACCAAACTTAAATCTTGCTTGTCCCCAAGCAAGCATCAAAATTAAGAGCAATTGAAATGAATTAAGAAAAGAACACATATCCTTATTAGGCATATAGCAGAACTT
>NC_029775.3:51750854-51752216 GCF_000817695.3 Arachis duranensis | reverse complement strand
TAATTCACAGCAGCAAGGATTAAGTTTAGATACAACCTTTGAAGTTGTAGCCCTTTGATTCTTCCTTCTGTTGTGTTTTCTTTGAGTTAAGATGCACAATATCTTCAATTGTTGACTCATGTCTTGCATAATTCTCAAAGTTGCTTGCTTCTCAAGCCCTTAGATGAATGGTTAGTATGCATAAAGTGAGTGTGTCTTTTGGATTTATTTTGGTGTGGGAACACCAAACTTAATTGTTTGCCACAGCCTCTGATGCAACAAATTAACCATATGTGAAACCTTGTGTCCTTGCTAAAGGTTATGGAATTAAAGCTAAAAAGCAGTTAAATAGTTGGATAAGTTGTTTGATTGCTTGGAGCTAGCATTATGCAGGAAGTGAAAATGTTTTTAAATGAAATTTTGGTTGAATACCAAACTTAGAATCTTTCATTCTCCCTTAAATTATTTTGGTGTGCAACACCAAACTTAGCTCCTTGCAATGCATACCAATTATTCAACATTTTTATTGAAAAAGCTATGAAAAGAAAACTACCTCCGGTTGGATTGCCTCCCAACAAGCGCTTCTTTATTGTCACTAGCTTGACATCTTACTCTTTGCTCATGGGGGGTGAAAATCATAGTGCCTCAGCTTTTCTCCTCTTACTGTGGACTTCCTTCCAGTCTCCTCTTTGATGATCTCTAGGTGTTAAAGTGAAAGGATCCGGTTCACAGTATAGCACTCAGATGATTGTGGAGACACCTTCATTGGTTGGGCGTTTAACATCACTTTATCCCCTGGTGAGAAGCCTTCAGTGGGAATTTTCTTATTTCTCCACCCTTTTGGCCTCTTCTTTTTTTCTTCTTTCTCAGGAGATAATTCATGCCTTGGTGGTTCTTTATCTGGAGTGTTGAGGCTTCCATCTGGGGGTTTTGGATCTAGTTCCTCCTTGATTTCTTTGGTCTATTGCACCATCTCTACTTCTTTGAAGCATGGATTTGGAAGTCTTGGAGTTAACTCATTGAATGCCTCTTTCAAGCTATGATCCCTGCCTTTATCCTCTGTATAGTCTTCTTCTTGAGTGGGTTCATGCACGGTTTTAAAAACATGGAATGCGAGGTGCGCATCATGCACTCTCAACAACAATTCCCCTTTTTCAACATCTATCAATGCTCTGCCTGTAGCCAGGAAAGGCCTCCCCAGAATGATGGGAGTGTTAGGGTCCTCCTCCATATCCAGGATGATAAAATCAGCTGGGAGAAGGAATTTCCCCACCTTTACCAGTACATTCTCTACAACTCCAAGTGCTTGCTGGATGGATTTGTCAGCCATTTGCAGGAGTATTCGTGTGGATTTCAGCTCACAAATTCGGAGTTTTCTCATTA
>NC_029775.3:51748386-51749738 GCF_000817695.3 Arachis duranensis | reverse complement strand
TTTGTTTTGTGCCAAGAGAACGTCAACACCTTTAAGCTCCAGCACATCCCTTCTCTGGGCTGGCTGGCGTTGTCTTTGATGAGCAAAGAAATATTGATTGTTTGCCACCATCTCTATGAGGTTTTGGGCTTCCTCTGCTGTCTTCATTAGCTGCAGAGAGCCTCCAACGGAATGATCTAATGCTTCTTGAGCTTTCTGGGTCAACCCTTCATAGAAGTTTTGGAGTCTATCCCACTCACTAAACATTTCTGGGGGACATTTCCTGATTAAGGCCTTGTATTTCTCCCAGGCATCATACAATGACTCTCCATACTTGTATCTCTCCCAGGCATCATACAGTGACTCTCCATCCATTTGAATGAATGTTTGCACCTCTGTTTTCAGCTTGATAATTCTTTGAGAAGGATAGAACTTGGCTAGGAATTTGCTCACTAAGTCTTCCCAATTATTGATGCTTTCGTTGGGAAATGTCTCTAGCCATTGAGTGGCCTTATCCTTCAGAGAGAATGGAAACAGCAGTAGCTTGTAGATGTCTGGATGCACACCACTTGTTTTGACAGTTTCACAAATCCTGAGGAAGATGGATGATGAGCGGATGATTTATACGCTTTTTGGCATTATTTTTAGGTAGTTTTTAGTAAGTTTGAGCTACTTTTAGGGATGTTTTCATTAGTTTTTATGTTAAATTCACATTTCTGGACTTTACTATGAGTTTGTGTGTTTTTCTGTGATTTCAGGTAAATTATGGCTGAAATTGAGGGACTTGAGCAAAACTCTGAAAAAGGCTGACAAAAGGACTGCTGATGCTGTTGGAATCTGACCTCCCTGCACTCCAATTGGCGCGCTCTCAACGGCGTTGGAAAGTAGACATCCAGGGCTTTCCAGCAATATATAATAGTCCATACTTTATTCGGGAATTGACGACGTAACTTGGCGTTGAACGCCAAGTACATGCTGCTGTCTGGAGTTAAACGCCAGAAAAACGTCATGATCCGGAGTTGAACGCCCAAAACACGTCATAACTCGGAGTTCAACTCCAAGAGAAGCCTCAGCTCGTGGATTAATCAAGCTCAGCCCAAGCATACACCAAGTGGGCCCCGGAAGTGGATTTATGCATCAATTACTTACTCATGTAAACCCTAGTAGCTAGTTTATTATAAATAGGACTTTTTATCAGTGTATTAGACATCTTGGGACGATTAGTTCTCAGATCATGGGGGCTGGCCATTCGGCCATGCCTGAACCTTTTACTTATGCATTTTCAACGGTGGAGTTTCTGCACACCATAGATTAAGGGTGTGGAGCTCTGCTGTACCTCAAGTATTAATGAAATTCTATCTTCTTTTATTCAA
>NC_029775.3:51734514-51735944 GCF_000817695.3 Arachis duranensis | reverse complement strand
CTTCGGCCAGGTGATGCCTCCAGACGATTAGCCATGCGAGTGACAGCCGCAGAGGATCATTTTCCCGAGAGGATTCAAAGTTGCCATCGTCGAACGGTGAACCCCTATACACAGCTTGCCATGGAAAGGAGTAAGAAGGATTGAGTTGAAGCAGTGGGAAAGCAGGCATTCTTGAGCCATATAGTATCTCCATTCGCTTATCTGAAATTCCCACCAATGAATCTGCATAAGTGCTCTATCCCTTTTATTATTTCTATTTTCTTATTTCTATTTTCAAAAACCCATAAACCAATTTAATCTGCCTAACTGAGATTTACAAGGTGACCATAGCTTGCTTCATACTAACAATCTAAGGTGACCATAGCTTGCTTCATACCAACAATCTCTGTGGGATCGACCCTTACTCACGTAAGGTTTATTACTTGGACGACCCAGTACACTTGCTGGTTAGTTGAATAGAGTTGTGTCCACTCGTGCCAATTTCAAATTCTATAAAAATACAACTTAAAGAATAGTGATCACAATTTCGTCCACCAAGTTTTTGGCACCGTTGCCGGGGATTGTTCGAGTATGGACAACTGACGGTTCATCTTGTTGCTCAGATTAGGTAATTTTCTTTTCAAAAATCTTTTTCAAAATTTTTATTTTCTTTTTCATTTTTCTAACCATGTTTTTTCGAAAAAATTAAAATAAAAATACAAAAAAATTAGAAAATCATAAAAATCAAAAATATTTTGTGTTTCTTGTTTGAGTCTTATGTTAAATTTTAAGTTTGGTGTCAATTGCATGCCTTTAAAATTTTTCTTGCATTCTTTTCGAAAGTCTCATGCATTCATAGTGTTCTTCATGATCTTCAAGTTGTTCTTGATAAGTCCTCTTATTTGATCTTGATGTTTTCTTATTTTGTGTTGGTTATTGTTTTTCATGTGCATCTTTGCATTCATATTTTCCAAGCATTAGGAATTTCTAAGTTTGGTGTCTTGCATGTTTTCTTTGCATAAAAAATTTTTTCAAAATTATGTTCTTGATGTTCATCATGATCTTCAAAGTGTTCTTGGTATTCATCTTGACATTCATAGCATTCTTGCATGCATCTTGTGTCTTGATCCAAAATTTTCATGTTTTGGGTCATTTTTGTGTTTTTCTTTAAAAATTCAAAAATAAAAAAAATATATCTTTTCCTTATTTCCCTCCAAGTTTTCGAAATTTTGGGTTGACTTGGTCAAAAATTTTTAAAATTAGTTGTTTCTCACAAGTCAAGTCAAAATTTCAATTTTAAAAAATCTTATCTTTTCAAAATCTTTTTCAAAAATCATATCTTTTTCATTTTTTTCTATTTTTCGAAAATTTCAAAAATCTTTTTCAAAATATTTTCAAAATCTTTTTCTTATCTTTATATCAAATTTTCGAAAATTAGCTAACAATTAATG
>NC_029775.3:51733969-51734296 GCF_000817695.3 Arachis duranensis | reverse complement strand
CTCCTATCTTCTTATCTTTTTCAAAATTTGATTTCAAATCTTTTTCAATCAACTAACTAACTCCTTGTTTGTTTCTTATCTTTTTCAAAACCAACTAACTACTTTTCCCTCTCTAAATTTTCGAAAATTCTCCCCCTCTTTTTCAAAAATTCTTTTTAATTGTTTTAAATTCTAATTTTAATTATATCTTATCTTTAATTTTCGAAAATTATTAACTACTTTTTCAAAATTATTTTCGAATTCTCCCTCTCTTCTCTTCTCTTTTCTTATTCTATTTAATTATTTAATTACTAACACTTCTCTTCACCTCTCTTCATCCAAATCCGA
>NC_029775.3:51733787-51733912 GCF_000817695.3 Arachis duranensis | reverse complement strand
GTACTGTGACATAGAGGATTCCTTTTTCTTTTCTTGTTTTCTTCTCTCTTTCTTATGAGCAAGAACAAGGATAAAGGCACTCTTGTTGAAGCTGATCCAGAACCTGAAAGGACTCTGAAGAGAAA
>NC_029775.3:51729183-51731108 GCF_000817695.3 Arachis duranensis | reverse complement strand
TCCACTCTTCCCCATACACCCCACCTACCTTTCCAATTCAACTTCTCTTCCCCACCCAATCCCACCCATATCGCCGAATCCATCTCCCCTCACTCACCTCCATTTTCTTCTTCTTCTTTCTCTCTTCTTTCTTCTCTTGCTCGAGGGCGAGCAATATTTTAAGTTTGGTGTGGTAAAAGCATAGCTTTTTTTGCTTTTCCATTACCATTAATGGCACCTAAGGCCAGAGAAACCTCAAAAGGAAGACAAAAGCTTCCACCTCTGAGTCTTGGGAGATGGAAAGACTCATATAAAGCCGTCATAGCTCAGTGGTAGAACATGTTGCTGCAAATCAAGAGATCCCTGAGATACCTCAGGGGATAAGTTATCCTCCACACAAATATTGGAGGCAACTAAGGGTAGAAACACCAAAATTACTAGGAATCATTCAACAGAAGCAAGGAAGAGACATAGAGGAGCTCAAAAAGCACCATTGGACCTTCAAGAAGGCGCCACCCTCACTCAGGTGGATTCATTCCTTGTTCTTTATTTCTTTCTGTTTTCGGTTTTTAATATTGTGTTTATCTATGTTCTGTGTCTCTACTTCATGATCATTAGTATGTAACCATGCATTAAAGCTATGAATAAAATCCATTAGTCCTTCACCTCTCTTAAATGAAAAATGTTTTAATTCAAAAGAACAAGAAGTACATGAATTTCAAATTTATCATTGAATTTAATTTAATTATATTGATGTGGTGACAATACTTTTTGTTTTCTGAATGAATGCTTGAACAGTGCACATGTCTTTTGATATTGTTGTTTATGAGTGATAAAATTGTTGGCTCTTGAAAGAATGATGAACAAAGAGAATTGTTATTGATGATCTGAAAAATCATGAAATTAATTCTTGAAGCAAGAAAAAGCAGTGAAAAAGCAAAAGCTTGAAAAAAAAAGTGGCGAAAAAAATAGAAAGAAAAAGAAAAAGCAAGCAGAAAAAGCCAATAGCCCTTAAAACCAAAAGGCAAGGGTAAAAAGGATCCAAGGCTTTGAGCATCAATGGATAGGAGGGCCCCAGGAAATAAAATCCAGGCCTAAGCGGCTAAATCAAGCTGTCCCTAACCATGTGCTTGTGTCATGAAGGTCCAAGTGAAAAGCTTGAGACTGAGTGGTTAAAGTCGTGATCCTAAGCAAAAAGAGTGTGTTTAAGAGCTCTGAACACCACTAACTGGGGACTCTAGCAAAGCTGAGTCACAATCTGAAAAGGTTCACCCAGTTATGTGTCTGTGGCATTTATGTATCCGGTGGTAATACTGGAAAATAAAGTGCTTAGGGTCATGGGCAAGACTCATAAAGTAGTTGTGTTCAAAAATCAATATACTGAACTAGGAGAATCAATAACACTATCTAAAATTCTATGTTCCTATAGATGCCAATCATTCTGAATTTTAAAGGAAAAAGTGAGATGCCAAAACTGTTCAGAAGCAAAAAGCTACAAGTCCCGCTCATCTAATTAAAGTAATATTCATTGATATTTTAAAATTTATAGTATATTCTCTTCTTTTTATCCTAATTGATTTTCAGTTGCTTGGGGACAAGCAACAATTTAAGTTTGGTGTTGTGATGAGCGGATGATTTATACGCTTTTTGGCATTGTTTTTAGGTAGTTTTTAGTAAGTTTGAGCTACTTTTAGGGATGTTTTCATTAGTTTTTAGGCAAAAATTATATTTCTGAACTTTACTATGAGTTTGTGTATTTTTCTGTGATTTCAGGTAATTTCTGGCTGAAATTGAGGGAGCTGAGCAAAAATCTGAGTTAGGCTAAAAAAGGACTGCGGATGTTGTTGGATCCTGACCTCCCTACACTCGGAATGGATTTTTTGGAGCTACAGGAGGCCAATTGGCGCGCTCTCAATGGCGTTGGAAAGTAGACATCCAGAGCTTTC
>NC_029775.3:51725183-51728611 GCF_000817695.3 Arachis duranensis | reverse complement strand
GCGTGAGTGTAGTTTTCACTGCGAGGATGGGATGTAGCCATCAACCATGGGTGATGCCTCCAGACGATTAGCCATGCGAGTGACAGCCGCAGAGGATCATTTTCCCGAGAGGATTCAAAGTAGCCATCGTCGAACGGTGAACCCCTATACACAGCTTGCCATGGAAAGGAGTAAGAAGGATTGAGTTGAAGCAGTGGGAAAGCAGGCATTCTTGAGCCATACAGTATCTCCATTCGCTTATCTGAAATTCCCACCAATGAATCTGCATAAGTGCTCTATCCCTTTTATTATCTCCATTTTCTTATTTCTATTTTCAAAAACCCATAAACCAATTTAATCTGCCTAACTGAGATTTACAAGGTGACCATAGCTTGATTCATACCAACAATCTCTGTGGGATCGACCCTTACTCAAGTAAGGTTTATTACTTGGACGACCCAGTACACTTGCTGGTTAGTTGAACGGAGTTGTGTCCACTCGTGCCAATTTCAAATTGGATGCACACCACTTGTTTTGACAGTTTCACAAATCCTGAGGAAGATGGATAAGTGTTGGTTTGGATCTTCAAGTGGACTTCCTCCATAGGAGCAATTGTTTTGCACCAGAGTGATAAGTTGAGGCTTCAACTCAAAATTGTTTGCATGAACGTTGGGAGTAAGTATGCTACTCCCACAGTTTCTTGCATTGGGGATAGTGTTAGAGGACAACACCCTTCTTGCAGGCTGGGTATTGTTGATCACTCCCTCTTCACGCACCTCAGCCTCCATGACTTGCAAGAATCACAAACAAACCAAATGAAACATGGACATTCTAATGCTAGAATGTGGTTAGAGGGTTAGGTGACATAATGTGTCAAACAGTTAATGTGCTTAGTTAAAAGAAAAAAAATGCTTAATCTAGACCACCACCTTACTTAATCATTGTCAATCTAATTCAATCCCCGGCAACGGCACCAAAAACTTGATGTGTGGAAAACGATCCAACACAAAACTAGGAAAGTAAAATAGACTGAATCTTAAAGGACAAGAAATTAAATGACTGAAACTTAAAATGCAAGAAATGTAAAGTGCAGTAACTTAAATGGCAGGAAATGTAAATTGCTTGAATGTAAAAGGGATTTGAGGACTGGGATTGCAGAATCTAAACAGAGAGAAATTGAATTGCCACAGTTAATAGAGCAGAAATTGAATTAGAAGTAATTAGAACTCAAACAGTAAAGAAATTAAGTGCAGCAAAGGTTCATAGAAGAACCAAAAGGAAATTGGGATCTCAGGACTCCAGAGACTAGGTAGCAGAGCCCAGATCTCAATTGCCTTCCTAGATCCAAGTTCTCAAAGCAATTGACAAAAAATTTAAGAAGAAGCAGTAAAGAGAATGTAAATGAATTCAATTATGCAGAAAAGAAATTAAAGAGCTCTTGAGTGGAGATTGAGACAGAATTTCCTCAATTCTTAACACCCAAGACTCAAAACAAGAAAATTAAAAATGCCCAAGCAAGAACGAGGAAGAAGAGAGATCAATTCTCCTCCCCAATTCTCTGAAATCTCAGTGAAGACACCAAGAGAAGTTGAAAAAATTCAAAGCTCAAAGAAAGTGCAAAATTCAAAAGTCAAGTAAAGGTCCTAATTACATCAAACTAGCTCCTATTTATACACTTTCTATTCTTAGATCTTGGGATTTGGATGGGCTTTTGATTTGGTGAAGAAATGAATTAAATTGGATTTTTAATTCAATTTTTGGCCCAAAAATGATAGCTTCCAGGAGGCTGCCCTGCCCTTGTGGAGGGCAGGGCAGGATGTGGTGCTTGGTGCGTGCGTGGTGCGGTGTGGTGCAGGCTTGGTGCGCAGAATGCTGCCCTGCCTTCACGGAGGGCAGGGCAGAAAAAATTGGTGCACCAAAATTGTGCTGTGGTGCGCTATTGGTGCTGCCAGAACCGTGCCTTGGTGCGCCAGAATCGTCCCTTGGTGCGCCAGATTCATGCCACAACAAAATGCTGCCCTGCCCTCGCGGAGGGCAGGGCAATGTTTCCAAACTGAAGTTCCGCGATCGAATCATGGCAGAAACACACGCTACTTAATTTCCTTGGCTTTCTTGGCACCAAAGTGAGGCTTAATTCCTTGCTTCCTCATGTTCCCGTGTTCAACTCTTGTGGCAAGCATTGGGAGACATTTTCCTTTGATTTTCTTCCCTTGTGAGCCCGATACTGCCCTTGTGGAGGGCAATGCTTGCCTCCCCTCTTTACATGCGGCACACTTCTCCTTCCTTTGACCACGTTTTCTTCTCCTTTGGTCACGCTTTCTTAGGCCACGCTTTCTCTTTTATTCTTTTCTTCACCTACAATAAACCAAAACAACCACTCCAAGTATCACTAAATTCACAAGGCTTATAAATCAATTAAAATTCAATTAAAATTAGCTTAAACCTCATGAATTAACATTAATTTCATGGTGGTTGTTTGATTTAAAGAAGTTATGCATTTTTACTCAAAATCACTTACTTAGGATGCAAGAAAGTGCATAAAGACTAATAAAACAAGTGAAATTAGCTTGAAAAATGGGTATATGATGACTTGTCATCACAACACCAAACTTAAATCTTGCTTGTCCCCAAGCAAGCATCAAAATTAAGAGCAATTGAAATGAATTAAGAAAAGAACACATATCCTTATTAGGCATATAGCAGAACTTAACTCAATTATTATTGTTGTTACATAATATACATCTTTCCTCAAAGGCTTGCTAAACTTGCTGTTATAAGACTCACTTTTTAATTACTCCCTTGCTAATTTTTCTTGGCTTATAATGCTTAACAAGCTTATTATTCTTTTAGAGGTTTGGTGTCTAATGTTGCAGTAATAGCCTTTGGCTTTATATTTTTTTTTTACTCAACATCTTTCCACCACAGACAAATGGCTCACTATTTCTTCCTAGGATCATTGATGCCCAGCATCTCTTTGGATAACTAAATGTTCTGTATCTAAGTTGCTCTTTATTGTGGACTTTCAATTGGCCATCCCAAATCAGTTGATCTAAGTGACCGGGTTTTAAAATACCCCTTAGAATTTACTTATCCAAGCATATCTTAGTACAAGAACACCACAGGCATATGTCCTAGGGTCCAAGCTATTGGTGTCCAACCTTTATTCTTTGTTCTTCTTGCCACTTTGGCTTTTTCTTCTTCCTTTTCTTTCTGTTTTTGTCCTCAAGGGCTTTTTCTTTATTGATAAGAGTCTTTATAACAGCAAGCTAACTCACACTTTAATGAAAATGATACTATGCAACAATTATTTCATGAGTCATGCATTTAATCAAACACATATACCACCACTAACTTCCATTCTTACTTATGCAACATTGGATATTTCACTTTTCAATTCAAACAATTCTCTTTTATTCAAGCATGTGGGAAACAAAACAAAATTTAGCTAA
>NC_029775.3:51698985-51724964 GCF_000817695.3 Arachis duranensis | reverse complement strand
TAATGTGTTTGGTTGCTTGGAGTTAGCATTATGCAAGAGGTGAGAATGTGTTTTTTTTTTAAATGAAATTTTGGTGGAATACCAAACTTAGAATCTTTCATTCTCCCTTAAATTATTTTGGTGTGCAACACCAAACTTAGCTCCTTGCAATGCATACCAATTATTCAACATTTTTATTGAAAAAGCTATGAAAAGAAAACTACCTCCGGTTGGGTTGCCTCCCAACAAGCGCTTCTTTATTGTCACTAGCTTGACATCTTACTCTTTGCTCATGGGGGGTGAAAATCATAGTGCCTCAGCTTTTCTCCTCTTACTGTGGACTTCCTTCCAGTCTCCTCTTTGACGATCTCTAGGTGTTCAAGTGAAAGGATCCGGTTCACAGTATAGCACTCAGATGATTGTGGAGACACCTTCATTGGTTGGGTGTTTAACATCACTTTATCCCCTGGTGAGAAGCCTTCAGTGGGAATTTTCTTATTTCTCCACACTTTTGGCCTCTTCTTTTTTTCTTCTTTCTCAGGAGATAATTCATGCCTTGGTGGTTCTTTATCTGGAGTGTTGAGGCTCCCATCTGGGGGTTTTGGATCTAGTTCCTCCTTGATTTCTTTGGTCTGTTGCACCATCTCTACTTCTTTGAAGCATGGATTTGGAAGTCTTGGAGTTAACTCATTGAATGCCTCTTTCAAGCTATGATCCCTGCCTTTATCCTCTGTATAGTCTTCTTCTTGAGTGGGTTCATGCAGGGTTTTAAAAACATGGAATGCGAGGTGCGCATCATGCACTCTCAACAACAATTCCCCTTTCTCAACATCTATCAATGCTCTGCCTGTAACCAGAAAAGGCCTCCCCAGAATGATGGGAGTGTTAGGGTCCTCCTCCATATCCAGGATGATAAAATCAGCTGGGAGAAGGAATTTCCCCACCTTTACCAGTACATTCTCTACAACTCCAAGTGCTTGCTGGATGGATTTGTCAGCCATTTGCAGGAGTATTCGTGTGGATTTCAGCTCACAAATTCGGAGTTTTCTCATTATAGACAAAGGCATCAAGTTTATGCTTGCACCAAGGTCACAGAATGACTTCTCAATTGTTATGTCCCCTATGGTGCAAGGTATGTAAAAACTCCCAGGATCATCTTTCTTCTCTGGCAACTCTCTTTGGAGGATAGCACTACATTCCTTTGTCATCTCAACAATCTGTCCTTCCTTCAGGGATCTTTTCTTTGTCAGTACTTCCTTCATGAATTTGGCATATAGTGGCATTTATTCAAGTGCTTCCAAGAAAGGAATATTGATGCTAAGTGTCTTGAATATGTCCAGGAATTTTGAGTATTGCTTATCCTCATTTTCTTTTTTAAACCTCTGAGGATATGGAAGTTTGGGGACACAAGGATTCACTTCTTCCCTCTTCTTTTGTAGTTGTGATTCAATGATGTTCTTGCCTCCCTTTGAAATTTGTGCATTTTTGGTTTTTTGATCCTCTTTACTTTTCCCTTCTGTCTCTTCTTGTGGAACTTCTCTGTTATGTTTGTCCTGATTGATGGCTTCCTTCTTCATAGTCTTCTCACTTCCCACTGTGATTACTTTGCACTCCTCCCATTTTGTGGCTTTTCCTTTGTCCCTTGGGTGTTCTTCAGTGACATTGGGGAAGGCATTTGCTCTCTTCTCATCCATTTCTGAAATTTGCTTAGCCATTTGCCCCATGTGTCTCTCAAGGTTTTTGATTGAGGCCTCTTGGTTTTTGAATGCCAGGGCCTGATCTTTCCTTGCAGCTTCCTGATCTTGTCTTGCCATCTCTTGATTTTTCATGAGTTTCTCCATCATTTTCTCTAGACTTGAGATTCTTTGAGAGTCTGAATTTGGTTGTGGTTGTGTGAAATGAGATGGTTGTGTTTGGAAGTTGTTTGAATTAATTATGGGGGTACTTTGTGGGTGGGATGTGGATGTGAAAAAGTTATTCTGGTGGTTTTGTGAGTTATTATGGGGTTGGTGATATGTGTTTTGTGAATTTTTGAATTGGTTAGTATTATTGGATGAATGATTATGGTTGCTTGCGTTGCTGAGGCTGCCAGAGTTGAAGTCCCTTTTGTCCTTGATTCTGATGCTCACCCCACCTTGAATTAGAATGAGTCTTCCAGGGTGTCTTGTGTGCATCACCATGAAAATTGTGTTGAAATGAACTTGAAGTATTATTCATGCATTGCACCTGCTCAGGGCTTTGTTGCTCAAAATTGAATGTCCAATAACTTTCTTCAGATTGATTCCACCCATGTGAGGTTTGAGATTGGCATTGTGTGTTTACTGCAACACCTTGCAATCCATCAATTTTCTTGGCCATCATTTCTATTTGTTGCTGAAGCTGTTGATGCATCTGTTTGTTTTGTGCCAAGAGAACATCAACACCTTCAAGCTTCAGCAGATCCTTTCTCTGGGACATCATACAGTGACTCTCCATCCATTTGAATGAATGTTTGCACCTCTGTTTTCAGCTTGATAATTCTTTGAGGAGGATAGAACTTGGCTAGGAATTTGCTCACTAAGTCTTCCCAATTATTGATGCTTTCTTTGGGAAATGTCTCTAGCCATTGAGTGGCCTTATCCTTCAGAGAGAATGGAAACAGCAGTAGCTTGTGATGTCTGGATGCACACCACTTGTTTTGACAGTTTCACAAATCCTGAGGAAGATGGATAAGTGTTGGTTTGGATCTTCAAGTGGACTTCCTCCATAGGAGCAATTGTTTTGCACCAGAGTGATAAGTTGAGGCTTCAACTCAAAATTATTTGCATGAACGTTGGGAGTGAGTATGCTACTCCCACAGTTTCTTGCATTGGGGATAGTGTAAGAGGACAACACCCTTCTTGCAGGCTGGGTATTGTTGCTCACTCCCTCTTCACGCACCTCAGCCTCCATGACTTGCAAGAATCACAAACAAACCAAATGAAACATGGACATTCTAATGCTAGAATGTGGTTAGAGGGTTAGGTGACACCATGTGTCAAACAGTTAATGTGCTTAGTTAAAAGAAAAAAAATGCTTAATCTAGACCACCACCTTACTTAATCATTGTCAATCTAATTCAATCCACGGAAACGGCGCCAAAAACTTGATGTGTGGAAAACGATCCAACACAAAACTCACCGGCAAGTGTACCGGGTCGCATCAAGTAATAATAACTCACATGAGTGAGGTCGATCCCACAGGGATTGAAGGATTGAGCAATTTTAGTGAGGTGGTTGATTTAGTCAAGCAAACAAGTGTTGATTTGAGTGATTTGTATCCAACAGAAGCCAAATTGCATGAAATTAAAAAGGGAGAGGGGAAATAGGCAGTAAATTAAAGTGCAGGAGAATTAAATTGAGCCGAATCTTAAAGAACAAGTAATGTAAATGACTGAAACTTAGATTGCAAGGAATGTAAACGGTTGAAGCTTAAAGTGCAAGAAATGTAAAATTGAGATTTGAGGACTGGGATTGCAGAATCTAAACAAAGAGAATTGAATTGCCACAGTTAATAGAGCAGAAATTGAATTAGAAACAATTAGAACTCAAACAGTAAAGAAATTAAGTGCAGCAAAGGTTCATAGAAGAACCAAAAGGAAATTGGGATCTCAGGACTCCAGAGACTAGGTAGCAGAGCCTAGATCTCAATTGCCTTCCTAGATCCAAGTTCTCAAAGCAATTGATAAGAAATTTAAGCAGAAGCAGTAAAGAGAATGTAAATGAATTCAATTATGCAGAAAAGAAATTAAAGAGCTCTTGAGTGGAGATTGAGACAGAATTTTCTCAATTCTTAACACCCAAGACTCAAAACAAGGAAATTAAAATTGCCCAAGCAAGAACGAGGAAGAAGAGAGATCAATTCTCCTCCCCAATGCTCTGAAATCTCGGTCAAATTTCTCCAAGAAAAGTTGAAAAATTCAAAGCTCAAAGAAAGTGCAAAATTCAAAAGTCAAGTAAAGGTCCTAATTACATCAAACTAGCTCCTATTTATACACTTTCTATTCTTGGATCTTGGGATTTGGATGGGCTTTTGATTTGGTGAAGAAATGAATTAAATTGGATTTTTAATTCAATTTGTGGCCCAAAAATGATAGCTTCCAGGAGGCTGCCCTGCCCTTGTGGAGGGCAGGGCAGGATTTGGTGCTTGATGCGTGCGTGGTGCGGCGTGGTGCAGGCTTGGTGCGCCAGAATTGTGCTGTGGTGCGCTGTTGGTGCTGCCAGAACCGTGCCTTGGTGCGCCAGAATCGTCCCTTGGTGCGCCAGATTCATGCCACAACAAAATGCTGCCCTGCCCTCGTGGAGGCCAGGGCAGTGTTTCCAAACTGAAGTCCCGCGTTCGAGTCATGGCAGAAACACACGCTACTTAATTTCCTTGGCTTTCTTGGCACCAAAGTGAGGCTTAATTCCTTGCTTCCTCATGTTCCCGTGTTCAACTCTTGTGGCAAGCATTGGGAGACATTTTCCTTTGATTTTCTTCCCTTGTGAGCCCGATACTGCCCTTGTGGAGGGCAGGGCAACATTTTCTTCTTCTTGATTCCAAGGCACAAATTTGTGCTCTGCCCTTGTAGTGGGCAGGGCAGAGTTGCCTTTTATGCTTTGTTCCCTTATGTTGCCCTCCTAGAGGACATTGTGCCCTTGTGGAGGGCAATGCTTGCCTCCTCTCTTTACATGCGGCACACTTCTCCTTCCTTTGACCACGTTTTCTTCCCATTTGGTCACGCTTTCTTAGGCCACGCTTTCTCTTTTATTCTTTTCTTCACCTACAATAAACCAAAACAACCACTCCAAGTATCACTGAATTCACAAGGCTTATAAATCAATTAAAATTCAATTAAAACTAGCTTAAACCTTATGAATTAACATTAATTTCATGGTGGTTGCTTGATTTAAAGAAGTTATGCATTTTCACTCCAAATCACTTACTTAGGATGCAAGAAAGTGCATAAAGACTAATAAAACAAGTGAAATTAGCTTGAAAAATGGGTATATGATGACTTGTCATCAACAAGCTTGATAAGAATCAAGTTGAGTCACTCAAACAAATGCAAAGCATTAACAAGGAACAAGTACTCGTCATGTGATGATTTTTAATATGAAAGATCATGATGAACAAGTAATTTCAACTCAATTCACTCAATTCAATGCACTTACAATAGTTCACCTAATATGCAACAAAATGCAAATGCGCAAATCCAATTAGGTGCTAGTAAATCAAAGCAAATTATAAGTGCATTGATGACATTCAAGCAACAAGCAACCCAGTCAACATCAAACAAACACTTTCAACTTATTCAATTAACAAGCAAGTAAACCAAAACTAATATAACTACTAAAACCAAAATGCGATGCAATGAAAACTAAGTAAAGTAAGTAGAGAAACATGAAAAAAAACAAGAAAAGAGAGGGATGGAAAGTGTATTAGGGATTATTTAAGGTGGAATAGGAATGTTGCCCAAAACAGCACCTGTGCGTACGCATAGGTGTGTGTGTGTACGCACACTAGGTGAAAAGGGGAGGGGTGTGCCCGCACAAATTGTGCGAACGCTCTAGACAGAAGGGGGGTAAGATGTGTGCGTGCGCACAAGTTTGTGCGCACGCACATGAGACTTTTCTTTTTGTGTAGGATCATGTGTGCGTGCGTGCGCGCACACAGAAGCAAAAAGGGGTGAGGATGTTTTCGTGCACAAGCTGTGCCATCGCTCCCACCAAAGGGGATGCGAGTTGGCGTGCGGAGGCACATGTCTGTGCGGCCGCACAAACAGCGCAAGAAAGGGGACGGGTGCATACGTACAGAGCAGTGCACACGCACAAGACTTGAAACAAGGAGGTTTGTGCATTTGCACAGGTGTGTGCGCATGCACAGATGCCATGTTTTCCAAAAAATTTTTCTTCAAATTCTAGGGCCCTCCACCTTATCTCAACACATTTTTCAACCCCAAACATTCAAAACTTCACAAAATCATGATCCAAATGAAAGTTAACCTACCAAACTCAAAATTAAACTAACCTAAGCTAGATAAGATAAGCAAAAATGCAAGAAATCAAAACTATAAACAAAGAGAAAAGGGTAGGAAAGATGTTACCATGGTGGGGTGTCTCCTACCTAGCACTTTAGTTTATAGTCCTTAAGTTGAACTTGTTGAGGAGACTCTTGCTAGGGTGGCTTGTGTTTCCACTCTTCCTTAAATCTCCATCCATGCTTGGCTCTTAAAGCTCCTCTGGGATCCCATATTCTAGGCTCCCACTCGATTTCTTGTTGATCACTATGGTCCAAGCTGGATGAACAAACTCTCAAATGACCCTTGAGATAACGCAACATTCTCCAGAAACCACTCAATTATACTTCACACCATGCTTGAGCTCAAAGTCTTGAATTGATTTTCTTAAAGAACCTTGGACTTGGTTGGAAACCAACACTTCTTTCTCCACCATGTACAAACCCAAGAAGGACCTTGAGTTGGTAGTCTGTCTCCAAGATATTATATTGGTGGGGGCTAATGAAACTCATAGGTGAAATTTCCACCCACTCAATATGTTCTTGGACCGGAATTGCTTCCACACCAACTTCCTCTTCTTCTTCCCCATCACTTATGTCATAACAAGGAGGTTGTGAGAAGTCTATCTCCTTGTCTCTCTCAAACTCAATGGGGAAAGGCTCATTGGGATCATCAAGCAGATTGATCAAGGAGGACAAAAAATCATCTATGATGGAATCCTCATCTTGATCAATCTCCCTCAATACCTCATTTCTCTCCTCTGGTTCACATACTTCCCTTTCCTCCTCTATTTGCACTTCAAGCTCTAACCCTTCTTCTTTCCCTTGTGAATCCATGCTCTCCTCTTCACTAAAAGCCTTAGTTGATCCCTCATATTTCTCAAGAGGAATACCTTGATCGGATGAGCGTAGGAGAACCAAGCAGTTCATCGCTTCGGCTATGGTTGCCACAAATTGCCATTGTGTCCTTCGGAATCCTTCTTGCTCTTGGAGAAAGGCTTGAAGGTCTTATGGTTCTTGGGTCAAGGGTGGGAAAGCTTCACATTGTGGTGAAAAATGAAGTCCATTGTTTGGGAGGAAGGTTGTATATGTGGGAGGTAGTTCTTGTTGATGAGCATCTTGAGGTAGTATGTATGGATGTGGTTGTTGGTAGTAGTCGTGTGGTGTTTGAAAATGCGGTGATTGAGGGTTGTGTTGAGGGTAGAGGTCATTTGTATATGGTGGTGGAAGTGCATAGTCATAGTGAAATCCACCATATCCTTGGTTTGGGTACGCATATTGGGGAGGGTATGGTTCATTGTAATATGGAGGAGGTTGCTCCTCCCAAAATTGTTGCTCCAAACCCATGATACAATCCACAATTGAAGTTATCAAACCCTACAAAATGATCACAACCAAACTCCAAACCAAGAGGGTGATAACTCATATAGAAAATGGAAAATAAAAACTAAAGACATCAGGTGACAAAAGAAATAAAATACTAATTATCAAAAAAAGCAAACAAACAACCGGAAAGCATGTATTCACACTATGGACATATTTACAACAACCAAAATATGGCACTCTTGATGTTAGTTCCCCGGCAATGGCACCAAATTTTGATAAGTGGCCTAGAGCAGGTTTGGAGTTTTTCTCAAAATAAGATTGGCATTGTAAGTATAGTTCCAAACCCAAAAATTAACCAATATCAAATTCAAATATAAAAAATGTCACAATTCAAAGCAAATGTAAATCGAGAGTATTTAGTCTCTCAGGTCATTCTCCCTAGGAACTAATGCCAATGAGCGCACACGATTTTGGTTGTGAGAAGCAAAGGGGATTTTCAATGATTGAAGGCAAACAAAATAAATTAATTAAAGAACAAGGCAAAATTGCAATTAATAAACTAATAAAGGAATAAAAGAACTATGTATGCAATATAAACAAGTAAGACTATAAATTGATGAAAATGTGATTTAAAACATAAATGAAACCTTGACTTAGGATGAGTTATGGAATCCCTTCCTTGCCCTAACCACAACTATGATAATTATGATGGATTAATCTCACTAAGTCAACCCTTAACATTGAAGGAAAAGTTAAGTGAGTATAATTGTAATTAATCCACAAGTCCTAGCTAACTTACTAATTACCTTAGTAAAAAGCTAGTGTTAGTGGAAACAATAACAACTAACAACCCAAGAATCATCACTAAATGTTGGACATTATGGCTCTAGTAATCCATAAACTCATTTTTCTCAAGCCAAAGGTGGAAATTACCCCATAATCAAAATTAGCATTTAATTAAATACATAAAACATGGAAAAATTGGGAAAATGGTAAAAGCTATGAACCATAAATGATAAAAATCAATAAAAGCAACTTAACAAAGAAATAAAAGCCATCAAACATCAAATTAAATAACTAGAAATCCAAAATTGCAAGGCAAAGTAAATATTGACAAGAGAAATGGAAATGTAAGAAAGTGTAGAACAAGTAATGTGATTGAAAGAGACAATTAAAGAAATATTTACAATATAAATTGCAAAATCCAAAAGCAAGACTTGAAGTATAAAATGCTACAAACCTTAACTAAACCCTAAGAGAGAATTTCCTAATCTGCACTACTCCTACTCCTACTATGTGTTTTTCCTAAACTAAGATGGCTCCATTGATAAGTGTTGAATTCTCCTTGATATAGCACTCCAATTTA
This sequence comes from Arachis duranensis, assembly GCF_000817695.3. Lineage (NCBI taxonomy): Eukaryota > Viridiplantae > Streptophyta > Magnoliopsida > Fabales > Fabaceae > Arachis > Arachis duranensis. Next base: position 51,716,278 of record NC_029775.3, on the reverse strand, counting down.
GCCTTTAAGCCTTCCAAAATGGGCCAAGAGGCCTCAGAAATTGCGAAACACGTGTTTCATTAATAAAATCACGTGCAGGGACCTGTTCAGATGCACAGATGTGTGCGTCTACACACTTAGCTGAAAATCCTCCTGTGCGTACGCACAGGTACGTGTGCGCACGCACACGTCGCTATGTGTGTTTTTCCTTGTTTTCTTCATGTGTTCTCTCTTGTACATGCTTCCTTCCATTTTTGGCCATCCATTCTCGCCCCTAAGTTTTGAAATCACTCAACAAACCTGTCATGGCATCAAATGGAATAAAAGTGGAATTAAATTGCTCATTTCAAGCACAAAATTACATGTTTTCACATTTATGATCAAATTAGGGACGAAACACAAAAGTATGCTATTTGGGTGCTTAAGTGTAGGTTTATGTGATGAAATCCACTCAAATCAAGTCAAAATATCTCATCAAATATGGACTCATCAATGGCCAACTTAGGAGGCTTTGTGGAATAAAGCGGAAGAGAAGAATGTTTAGTGGTTGGAGTTGTAAATCAAGGCTCATCAAGGTTGAGGCTTCAAGAGCTAGATGCAAGGGTTGGACTAGTGATAATTTGGTTGGATCTACGAGAAGAGTTTGGTACTTCATTGAGAATTCGGATTGCTTGCCTGATGTGTGGAAATCATTCCAACACAAACTCACCAGCAAGTGTATCGGGTCGCATCAAGTAGTAATTACTCACAAGGGTTAGCTCGATCCCACAGGGATTGAAGGATTGAGCAATTTTAGTTAGGTGATTAATTTAGTTAAGCAAACAATTGATTATTTGAGTGAATTGTAACCAACAGAAGCTAAATTGCATGAAAATAAAAGGGAGAGGAGAAATTTACAGAAAAGTAAAGTGCAGGAGAGTAAATTGCATGAAACTTAAAGTGCAAGAAAGTAAAAGAGCTGAAACTTAAAGTGCAAGTAATGTAGATGACTGAAACTTAAATTGCAAGAAATGTAAATTGCATGAAGAGTAAAGGATTTGGGAGCTGGGATTCAGAATTCAACAAGAGAATGTAAAGAGCAATAGATCAGAGAAGTAAAAGATGAAGTAAGATGCAGCAGATCTCAACATAAATGGAAAATTTGCTTGAAGAAATAAAACAGAAAGAAACATAGCTGAATTGTAAAATATGAAAGAGAAATTGAAGATCTCAGGGGATCAATGAGACTGGAAAGTAGATCTAAATCTCAATTCCTTCCTTGATCAAACAGAAAATAAGCTTGCAGAAGCAATGTAAATGAAAGCAATAAAGGAAACTCAAATTAAATCCTCAATTCTCAGAATTATGCAGAAGAAGAACAAAAATGGATTTCAGATCAAGAATTAAAACAAAATTCCTTTAATTTCAATCCAAAATCCCCAAACAGAAAGTGAAAGTTGAAGAAGCAAGAACGATGAAAAAGAAAACTTCCCAATTTCCCAAATTCAAAGTGAAAACTAAAAATTTAGCTAAAGGAAATTAAAAATGCTAAAAAGGTCCTCTACAAATCAAACTAACTCCTATTTATACACTCTCTATTTTCTGATTTTTAGAACTTGGAGTGGACTTTTCAAATTGGTGAAGAGGTGGGTCCAAATTGGTTTTTAATTGAATTTTGAACCAAGGGACACCTCCTAGGGGAGCGCTCGGTTAACTAAGGCAACACATCACTATCAACCTTGGCCCAGGCTTCGAACCAAGCCTTCTTTCATAGTGCTCGGTTACTTATTTCAATGTAGTGCTACTAGCTCTGGGTGGGACTTCCCCTTCGAATCCTAGCTCTCCCATTTGTGCCAATACCCTTGCACACTAGCGCTCAGTTAGATAAGTTAACTTAGCGCCCTTGTTTGCTTGCTCTTGTTCCCTTCTTCGAATCTTGGTGAAGCCATTTTGGCCAACCTCCTGTCTAAGCCTTGCAGTGCCCCTTCCTTGCTAGCACAAGGTCCCCTTTTCGAATCATGGCTCCACCTTTCCTTGATATTGCACCTTGCTTTTTTTTTCATGACGAGCCCGATAAAGTTAACAAAGTTAACCGAGCGCTATTGATTTTGCCTTGTTTTCTTTGGTTCCTTGTAGCACTCGGTTAAATCACCCAACGTAGCACCTTGGCCTTGCTCCTTTGGCTTTGGACTAGCCCTCAAATAGAGAGCGCTATGCTTAATAAGAGAGCGTTGCACCCTTGCTTTCTTGATGCTCCTTAGGTGAGCGCCACGCTTTTATGTCTTGGGTTACGCTTTTCAAAGCGTGGCCTAAAGTCCAAAGCATGCTCTAACTTTAAAAGTGTGCCAAAATCCCTTTTTCCACCATTTTTTCACGTACAAATAATCAAAACAACCAATCAAAGCATCTCCAATTTCACAAGGTTTCTAAATCATTAAAAAACCAACTAATTTTAGCTTAAACCTTATGATTTTGTGTCAAATAATTAATGGTTGATTGAATTGACATAACCATGCAATTTCACTCCAAATTACTTACTTATAATGCAAGAAAGTGCATAAAACCTAATGAAACAAGTGAAAAATGCTTGAAAAGCTAGCGTAAGATGACTTGCCATCACAACACCAAACTTAAATCTTGCTTGTCCCCAAGCAAGCACTTAAACATAAGAAGAAGTAAAATGAAACAGAGAAGCATACATGTCCTTATTTAGCAGATAATTGAACTTGGTTCATGGGGTTTTATGCAGACAAATGTAGCTCACTTATTTTTTGCTGATAGATAAGAAATGTTTCCTTAAAGGTTCACTAGAGTTGTTGCTATACTGCCTTGATTTTTGATTGATCCCTTGCTAGCTTTTTCTTTCTTTCTTTTGCTTTAAAAAGCTTATTTATTAATGAAAGCTTGGTGGCAAGTGTTGCAGCAGCCTTTTGGCTTAATTTTGCTCTACACTTTCTTATCACAAACACATGATCACAATTTCTTCCTAGGAACATTGATGCCCAGCATCTCTTTAGATTACTAAATGCCTTGTAACTAGGTTGCTCTTGATAGTGGATTTTCAGTTGGCAATCCCAGATCAGTTGATCCAAGTGGCCAAGTTTCAAAATACTCCTCAGAACCTACTTGTCCAAGCATATCCTAGTACAAAAACACCACAGGCATATGTCCTAGGGTCCAAGCTATTGGTGTCTAGCCTCATTGTTTGTTTCTTTGCCCATTCTTGGCTTTTCTTTTTCTTTTTCTTTCTTATTTGGCTTCATTCTCAAGGGATATTCGTTGATAAAGGACTTTATAGCAGCAAACTAATTCACACTTCAAAGAACATGCTATTATGCAGCTTTTGTTATTTGAGCTAACCATTAAATCAAACAAATACCACCACTGAATTTCATTCTAACTTCTAAAACATTGAACATTCACTTTCTATTTTAAACATTTTTCTTTTATTTATGTAGAAGGGAAAACAAAAAAAAATTTTAGCAGATGAGGTATGACAAACATAATGCAAACTAGCATTTTTGGCAAACATTTTCCACTCCACCTAATTGAACACTTCAGCAAAACATAAAGGAATTCCCAAGTAAAAATACTTCATAGAAACAAGGATAAAGTGTCAATACAACCTGTTGGGAATGTCTCTCAGCTTTTCCTTTTGTCATCATTATTTCTCTCTGTTGTTTCTCCTTTGGATGATGATGTAGATCCCCTTCACAGATTGGATGTTTTCCTGCATAATCCTTAGAAGTTGCTTGTCTCTCAAGCCCTTAGGCAACTGGTTAGTATGCAAGATTTGCTGAAGGTCATAAAATTAAAAACTAGGGAACAAACAATGGTTAAGTAATCTTTCTGATTACTTGGAGCTAGTAATTCTTTATGCAGAAGGTGAGAATGTGTTTTCAAATGAGATTTTGGTGGAACACCAAACTTAGCATTCTTCATTCTCCCTTAAATTATTTTGGTGTGCAACACCAAACTTAGCTCCTTGCAATACAGATTAGATCACTCAATCTTTTTATTGTAATTGCTATGAAAAGAGATTACCTCAGGTTGGGTTGCCTCCCAACAAGCGCTCTTTTATTGTCATTAGCTTGACATCCTTCATTCTTGTTTAGTTCAGGTTCTGAACCTCCTTTTCTTTATCCCATTGGCCTCCCAAGTAATGCTTTGCCCTGTGACCGTTTACTGTAAAATGGCTCTTTGTTGCTTCATCTAGCAATTCAAGGCTTCCATAAAGGAAAACCTTTCTCACCAAATAAGGACCAGTCTATTTGGATTTGAGCTTGCCAGGGAAGACTTTGAGCCTGGAGTTATATAAGAGTACTTGCTATCCTAGTTTGAACTCCTTCCTTGAGATCTTTTTGTCAAGCCACCTTTTAGCTTTTTTCTTTGTATATCTTAGCATTTTCATAAGCTTCTAGCCTAAACTCATCCAACTCATTTAGTTGTAGTAGCCTCTTCTCCACTGCTACTTGAGAATCAAGGTTGAGAAGTTTAGTGGCCTAGAAAGCTTTATGTTCAAGCTCTACAGGGAGGTGACAAGATTTGCCATATAATAGCTGAAAAGGGGACTTTCCAATAGGAGTTTTGAATGCTGTCCTATATGCCCAGAGTGCATCTTCTAGCTTCATGGCCTAATCCTTTCTTGTGCTTCCTACTATTTTCTCTAAGATCTTTTTCAACTTCCTATTTGCTAACTCAGCTTGGCCATTAGTCTGAGGGTGGTATGGAGTGGCTACTTTATGAATCACTCCATATTTGCGAAGGAGTTTTTCCATTCGCTTGTTACAAAAATGACTACCGCCATCACTGACAAGACCCTTGGGCACTCCATATCTGGTGAAAATGTGCTTCTTAAGGAATTGAAGAATAATCTGTGCTTCGCATGTGGTTGTGGCTCTGGCTTCTACCCACTTTGAGACATACTCCACTGCTACTAAAATGTATTTGAAAGAGTAAGAGGGAGGGAACGAGCCCATGAAATCAATGCCCCCAAGATCAAATAGCTCCACTTCCAGGATGTAGTTATGAGGCATCTCATTCCTTCTTGTCAATCCTCCAGCTCTTTGGCATTCATTACATTGGTGAACGAACTCTCTGGCATCCCTGAAGATGGTTGGCCAATAGAATCCACTCTGCAGTATTTTAGCAGCTGTTCTTTCTGGCCCAAAGTGTCCATCATAGGCTGAACCATGACAATGCGACAATATATCTCTCATTTCATTTTCAGGGACACACCTCCTAATCATTCCATCAGAGCATCTCTTGAATAAGAAAGGTTCGTCCCACAAAAACTTCCTTGCTTCATTGAGTAACTTTTTCACTTGTTGCTTAGAAAACTCTTGAGGTACCTTCCTTCCCACCTTGTAGTTTGCTATGTCAGCAAACCAAGATGCTTGCTGAACTTGGAAAAGGTGTTCATCTAGGAATTTTTTGCTCGTTGGTTGGGATATATCCTGATTAGTTGACAAATGATCCGCTACTTGATTCTCACTCCCCTTTCTATCTCTCACTTCAATGTCGAATTCTTGTAGCAGCAGCACCCACCTAATAAGCCTTGGCTTTGAATCCTGTTTAGACATTAGATACTTCAGAGCAGCATGGTCAGTATACACTATAACCTTTGAACCAATCAAGTATTGTCTAAATTTATCAAATGTATATACAATTGCCAAAAGCTCTTTCTCGGTGGTGGTATAATTTTTCTGGGCTTCATTTAACACCTTACTAGTATAATATATGACATGGTGTAGCTTGTCTTTCTTTTGCCCCAACATAGCACCAATTGCAAAGTCACTTGCATCACACATAACTTAAAAAGGCAATTTCGAATCAGGGGGTGTGATAATTGGTGCTGTAATGAGTTTTCTCTTTAAAGTTTCAAAGGCATGCTTGCAACTATCATCAAAGATGAAAGGGCTATCAATCATTAGCAAATTGCTCAGTGGCTTTGCTCTTTTTGAAAAATCTTTGATGAACCTCCTGTAAAAACCAGCATGCCCAAGAAAACTCCTTACTGCTTTCACATTAACAGGTATAGGGAGTTTCTCAATGATTTCTATTTTAGCTTTATCAACTTCTATACCTTTGCTTGATACTTTATGCCCAAGAACAATCCCTTCAGGAACCATGAAATGGCATTTCTCCCAATTCAATACCAGATTAGTTTCTTGGCATCTTTTCAAAACAAGAGTTAAATGATGCAAGCAAGTGTTAAATGAATTGCCAAAAACAGAAAAATCATCCATGAAGACTTCTAAAAACTTTTCCACCATGTCAGAGAAGATGGAGAGCATACACATTTGAAAGGTTGTTGGGGCTTTGCATATCCCAAATGGCATCCTTCTGTAGGCGAAAACTCCAAAAGGTCATGTGAAGGAGGTATTTTCTTGGTCCTTGGGATCCAGCACTATCTGATTTTACCCGGAATACCCATCCAATAAGCAATAATAAGCATGGCCTGCCAATCTCTCCAACATCTGATCAATGAAGGGTAGAAGGAAGTGATCTTTCCTTGTAGCATCATTCAGTCTTCTATAATCTATGCACATCATCCATCCAGTCACTGTCCTTGTGGGAATTAACTCATTCTTCTCATTGGAGATGACTGTCATTCCTCCCTTTTTTGGTACAACTTGAACCGGACTCACCCATGAGCTGTCAGAGATTGGAAAGATTATCCCAGCATTCCATAGCTTTATCACTTTTTTTTGAACAACCTCCTTCATGGTTGGGTTAAGTCTCCTTTGAGGTTGAACCACAGGTTTTGAATCTTCCTCCAATAGAATTTTATGCATACAAATGGAAGGGCTGATGCCTTTGGTTCCTCAATTGTCCAACCCAAGGCTGTCTTGTGAGCTTTTAACACTTCAATCAACTTTGTTTCTTCTTCCATGTTCAGGGAGGAGTTTATGATTACTGGCCGGGCCTCTGCTTCTCCAAGAAACACATATTTGTGGTGAGGAGGGAGAGGCTTTAACTCTTATTTTTGCTTCTCCTTTTTATTGTCTTCAATGGAGATCTCTACCACTTCCTCTTCTTGTTCCTCCTGGTTGTCATCTTCCAGTGACTCCTCCTCCACTTCTTCGTCCTGTTGCTCATGACAATTGGCTTCTAACATTACTTCTACCAACCCTTCTATCATATCCACGTTCATGTGGTTCTCTTGCTCAGGGGGATGTTGCATTAACTTGAAAACATTGATGACCATTTGCTCATTGTGCACCCTGAAGATCATTTCTCCCTTTTCTACATCGATAGTAGCTCTTGCTGTAGCTAGAAATGGTCTTCCTAAGATAATTGAGTTTTTTCCTTCCTCTTCTGTGTCCAGGATCACAAAGTCTGCAGGAAGATAAACTCTCCAACCTTCACTAATAGATTTTCCACAACTCTATTACATGTCTTGATTGATCTGTCAGCCATCACCAGTGACATCCTGATAGGTTTGATTTCTTCTATGGCAAGCTTTCTCATCATTGAGAGGGGAACCAGATTGATACTAGCACCTAGATTGCAGAGAGCTTTCTCTAATGTCATCTTGCCTATGGTGCATGAAACCACAAAGCTCCCTGTGTCTTTGAGCTTTGGTAGGATACCTCTTTGGATCACAGCACTGCATTCTTCAGTGAGCATAGTGGTTTTCTTCTCATGCCAACTTCTCGTTTTATTGATAAGCTCTTTCAAGAACTTTGTATATAGAGGCATCTGCTCTAATGCTTCATCCAGGGGGATATTAATCTCCAACTTCTTGAAGACTTTAAGGAATTTGGGGAAGTGTTGATCCTTGGTCTCCTTGTTGAACCTTGTGAACTCTATGGCTCCTTAGAAGAAGGGTGTCATGGAAGTAGAAGCTCTTAATGTTATCCTTGCTCAGAACAAGCTTATGTCTCAGCAAATAAGTCTACTTACTCAACACATGGGTGGCATGCAAGTCTCAGCTATCAACACCCAAAATCCACCTCAAGAGGTCTCCCATGACATGGCAGGAAATTTAGTGCAAAATGATAATTATGATTATGCTCAATCCTCTTCTGAACAGGTCAATTACATAGGGAGTGGTTCTAGAAATCCCAACAATGACTCATATTCTCACATATACAATCAATGATGGAGAAATCACCCAAATTTTGGGTGGAGAGACCAACCTCAGAGATCTCAGAATTTCAACAATAATTCTCAGGGCGGCTTCCAACAGAACAATTACAATAACCGCCAATCTCGGTCTCAGCAGCAACAATAGCCTTAGCAGGCTAACTCTAAATCCAAGGAAGATTCTAATTGGGAGATGATGAGGAGTTTTATGCAGAAAACCAGAGCCTCCATTAGAAACTTGGAAGTGCAAATGGGCCAGCTGAGTAAGCAAATACTTGAGAGGTCTTCAAGAAGCTATAGATGAACATTCCATTTGCAGAGGCTCTTGAGCAAATGCCTCTTTATGCTAAATTTATGAAAGAATTATTGACCTACAAGAGGAACTGGAAGGAACAAGAAACAGTGGTGTTAACCGAGGAATACAGTGCCATTATTCAACACAACCTTCCTGAGCAGATGCCAGATCCAGGGAGCTTTGTAATTCCTTGCATCATTGGAGATGTCACCATTTATAGAGCTTTATGTGACCTTGGAGCTAGCATCAATCTCATGCCACTTTCAGTAATGAAAAAGCTTCCAATTGAGGAGGTAAAACCCACTTGTATTTCTCTTTAACTTGCTAATCTTTCTATTAAATTACCTGTAGGTGTTGTTGAGGATTTACTTGTTAAAGTAGGACCATTCATCTTTCCTGTTGATTTTGTTATATTAGACGTGGAAAAGGAGGTAAAATCCTCTATTATACTTGATAGACCCTTTTTAGCTACAGGTAGAGCTCTGATTGATGTACAAAACGGTAAATTAACCCTAAGGGTCAATGAAGAATAGGTGGTCCTTCACATTTTTAAAGCTCTCAAGCACCCTAATGATTCTGAAGGGTGTATGAAAATAGATGTTATTGAACCACTTGTTCAAGAGGTACTGAAAGCTGAGGTGCTAGATGACATTCTGGATCCTATCTCTGAGTATGAATTAGTTGAAGTTGATAATTCACCAATCCAGAAGACTATGGTTCACACGCCTAAAGCAGAGAAGGAATCCCCCAAGCTTGAGCTTAAATCCTTTCCTCCTTCTTTGAAATATGTGTTCTTGGGTGAGAATGACTCATATCCAGTGATTATTAGCTCTTCCCTGAAGCCTGAAGAGGAAGAGGCGCTTGTTTCAGTGCTCAAGAGTCATAAAACAGCTCTTGGGTGGACCATTAGTGATTTGAAGGGGATTAGTCCAACCAAGTGTATGCACAAGATCCTTGATGAGCGGATAATTTATACGCTTTTTGACATTGTTTTTACATAGTTTTTAGTATGTTTTAGTTAGTTTTTATTATATTTTTATTAGTTTTTATGCAAAATTCACATTTCTAGACTTTACTATGAGTTTGTGTATTTTTCAGTGATTTCAGGTATTTTCTGGCCGAAATTGAGGGATCTGAGCAAAAATCTGATTCAGAGGCTGAAAAAGGATTGCAAATGCTATTGGATTCTGACCCTCCTGTATGCGAAATGGTTTTTGTAGAGCTACAGATGCCCAATCGGTGCTCTCTCAATTGCGTTGGAAAGTAGACATCTTAGGCTTTCCAGCAATGTATAATAGTTCATACTTTGCCTAATATTTGATGGCCTAAAATGGCATCTAAACGCCGGTCAGAGACCCTTTTCTAGCGTAAAACGCTAGAACTGGCACCAAAGCTGGAGTAAAACGCCAAGGAAAGCCTATGCATGTGAAAGCTTTAATGCTTAGCCCAAGTATAGACCAAGTGGGCCCTGGAAGTGGATTTCTGCATTAGCTACTTATTTATGTAAACTCTAGTAACTAGTTTAGTATAAATAGGACTTTTTACTATTGTATTTATATCTTTAGATTATTTTTGAGACTATCTTTGGATCACTTTTGATCTCTTGATCACGTTTTGGGGGCTGGCCATTCGGCCATGCCTAGACCTTCATAGCTTTTGTATTTTCCTCATGAATCAATGCAAAGTACTATTGTTTTTCTATTCAATTGACGCTTATTCTTATTCTAAGATATTCACTCGTACTTCAACCTGATGGATGTGATGATCTGTGACACTCATCATCATCTTCCCTTATGAATGCATGCCTGACAACCACTTTCGTTCTATCTGCGAGAGCTTGAGTGTGTATCTCTTGGGTTCCTGGTTCATGACGCATGATTGCCTCTCCTGACAATAGAGTGTTTCAATTCCGTGAAATCAGAGTCTTCGTGGTTTAAGCTATAACAAATTGGCAGCATTCTTGAGATCTGGAAAGTCTAAACCTTGTCTGTGGTATTTCGAGTAGGATATGGGATGGGATGACTGTGACGAGCTTTAAACTCATGACTGTTGGGCGCAGTAACAGTGCGCAAAAGGATCATTGGATCTCATTCCAACACAAGTGAGAACCGACAAATGATTAGCCCTACGTAACCCGTAGCCGGACCATTTTCACTGAGAGGACGGATGGTAGCCATTGACAACGGTGATCCCCCAACATACAACATTTCATGGAAAGGAGTATGAATGAGTGGATGAAGGTAATAGGAAAGCAGAAGTTCAGGAGCCACAAAGCATCTCCATACGCTTATCTGAAATTCCCACCAATGAATTGTATAAGTATCCCTATCTTATTTTATGTTTTATTTATCTTTTAATTATCTAAACTCTCATAACATTCTGAATTCGCCCGACTGACTGGGATCTACCATTTGAATTAATGTGTGATGCTAGTGACTTTGCTATAGGAGCTGTCTAAGGACAGAGGCATGGTAAGCTTGTACATGTCATTTACTATGCCAGTCGTGTGTTAAATGATGCCCAAAAGAATTACACAACTACAAAAAAAGAATTATTAGCTATTGTGTATGCTGTTGATAAGTTTAGGTCCTATTTACTAGGTTCTAAGGTTATTATTTATACTGATCATGCTGCTTTAAAGTACCTTCTAACCAAATAAGATTCTAAACGAAGATTAATCAGATGGGTGTTGCTCCTTCAGGAGTTTGATATTGAGATAAAAAACAGGAAAGGGTAAGAGAATTAAGTAGCTGACCATCTTTCCAGAATTGATCCTGAAGCCGGAGTACAACCACCCACAGCTGTGACTGAGACATTTTCGGATGAGCAATTGTTCCTCATTCAATAGGCTCCATGGTTTTCAGACATTGCAAATTATAAGGCCATGAATTTTATCCTAAGGGAGTATAGTAGGCAACAAGTGAAGAAGCTATTGACTGATGCAAAGTACTACATTCGGGAGGAACCATACCTTTTTAAAAGGTGTTCAGATGGAATCATCTGGAGATGTGTCCCAGATGAAGAAACATAGCAGAGGCGCTGTCATGGTTCAAATTATGGAGGCCACTTTGGTGGTGAAAGGACAGCTGCAAAGGTCCTTCAGAGCGGGTTTTACTGGGTAACTCTCTTCAGGGATTCAAGAGCGTTTGTCAAGCACTGTGACAGATGTGAAAAAGCCACGAATCTACCTGCCAACTATGAAATGCCACAGCAGGGGATTCTTGAGGTTGAGTTGTTTGATGTGTGGGGTATTGATTTCATGGGATCTTTCCCACCCTCACATTCAAACAACTATATTCTAGTGGCAGTTGACTATGTGTCCATGTGGGTGGAAGCTATGGCTTTGCCCACTAATAATGCCAAGGTTGTAATGAGCTTTCTTTATAGATATATCTTTAGCCGGTTTGGTGTCCCAAGGACACTCATTAGTGATGGAGGAAGCCATTTCTGCAACAGACAGTTGGACTCTCTTCTGCAGAGATATGGAGTCCATCATAAAGTGGCAGCCCTATCACCCTCAGACAAGTGGACAAGTTGAAGTTTCCAACAGGGAACTTAAGAGGATTCTAGAGAACACCGTCAGATTTTCAAGAAAGGACTAGTCTAGGAAGCTTGATGATGCTCTATAGGGAGAGAACCAAGCTACTGCATGGCAAGAAGATTGCCATCCAAGTCTTTGAGCCAGGACAAAGAGTGCTTCTATATAATTCAAGGCTCAAATTCTTTCCCGAGAAGCTGAAATCCCGGTGGTCAGGACCATTTGTGGTTACCAGAGCTTCACCCTATGGTCATGTGGAAATACAGGAATTTAGAGAATTATTATGATTTCTCTGAAATTAATGAGAGTTTAATCCTTGAAGCAAAAGAAACAGCAAAAGAAAAATAAAAGCATGGTCCAAGGCTCTGAGCATCAATGACTAGGGAGGTCAGACATGATTAAAAGCTCAAAGAGTTGTTTCCCTAAGTCACATGCTTGTGGTGTTCTTGTGTCAAGTAATCCTTGAGACAAAACATTTATTGTCGAGATCAATTGTAGAGTACGCCAAAAGCTTTGAGCACCACTGTCTGGGAGTAATTAAAAAAATTTTAATAATAATGAAAATATTTAGAACTTAAAGAGAGTTCCCCAGCTAAGTGCTTGTGGTGTTTCTATATCAAGTAAAGTTTGAGACAAAACATTTAAAGTCACGACTAGGCTCAAGGTGCAAAGCACCAAAGAAAAATTGTTGTGTTCAAGGATTAAATTGAGTTACAAAAGATCAAATAATTCATAATATTATCCGGATTCTAATTCCAGATGACAGTAACATTCTTCTGATTCAAAGGAGAGTGAGATGCCAAAATTATTCAGGATTGCAGTTGTAAACCCCACTATAAGAAGAGACATGGGCTTAATTGAACTCTCATTCTCATGCAAATTCACATCCTAAGCCTATATTAATTTTGGTTCCTTGAGGACAAGCAACAATTCAAGTTTGGAGTTGTGATGCGTGAGCATCTTTCCTATCTTTTCCTACTGAATTTGCATCTAAGTTGTTGAGTTTAATAAAGAATTAATTATCTTTTAGCCAATATAGATGCTACTTCGAGTCTTTTGCAATTTTGTTTATTTTAGGTAACATTCGGCTAGATTTGGTGCAGTTTCTGCAGCACAAGAATCAACGGAGATGGCAACAAGGAGTGACACTACACGAGACCGACGTGTGCGCATGATTTGGAGCTTTCCATGGCGACGCGTGCGCGTGATTGACGCGTACGTGTGATTTGAAGAATTTCACAGCAACATGTGCGCATGATTGACACGTCTGCGTGACTTGCGAAGAAGAACAGCGACGCGTATGTGTGACTGACGCGTACGCGTGACATGCGCCACGTGCAGAAAATGTCGAAAAACACTGAGGGCGATTTCTGGGCTGTTTTGACCTAGTTTTCAGCCCAGAAAACACAGATTAGAAGCTACAGAATGGACAAAACATGTAGTCTCCACCCATCAACTAAAGACCTCCTGATTATTCTGATTTAAAATTAAATCTTATTTTTAGGAAAAGATATTTTTTTAATTTTTAGATAATTAGATTTTAAATTAATTAGGATTAGCTATAAAAAAGGATTCCATTAGTTAACTTTTCATCCCATTAGATTGAAACTTAGTACATTTACCTGAATCCTTATTTTCCCTCTCAATCATGAGCAACTAATCCTCCATTGTTAAGGTTAGGAGCTCTGTCTATTTGTATGGATTGATTTTATTACTTTTTCTATTCTAATTCATGTATGGATTTTTAATTTAAGAATTTTTTTCACTCTTTATCTTATGAATTTGGGTGGAATGGAAGTATGACCCTCTTTCTATTTGAGTTCTTGTAAAACTTGAAAAAGCTCTTTACTTGAACAACAGCTTGAAAACAATTACTCCTAATTTTAATTATTTGGATTTAACAGGATATGTGATATATAATCATCTTATTTTTCAAATTTAAAACTTTTGACTATCTCAAAACCCTTTTCTATTTGCCTAACTAAGTAAATCTTTTAACAATTGTTGCTTGATTCATCAATCCTCGTGGGATCGACCCTCACTCACCTGAGGTATTACTTGGTACGACCCGGTGTACTTGTCGGTAAGTCTGTGGTGGTTAGAAACACCGCACCAATTATTATGAATGATGTATAACCTTGTGATTTTGGCTAGGCTTTGATTGCTTGTTTGGTTGATGGCAGGTAAAAGGATGAAGAAAGAAAAGCAAAGAAATACAAGGTGCAGACAAACACTGCGTTCATTTGATGAACGCTACGTTCACAGGCGATGCACATGCATACAAGATGCTGCCGCGTGGGGAAGCGTTTGGATATCCACGCGTACGCGTGCAAGGCACGCATGCGTAGGTGTGGGATTAGCATTCACAAGCCAAGAATGCAACGTTCACTCTGAATGAACGCCTGCGATACTTTCAGAATTGGAATTTGAATTTGGTCATCAATGCGCACGCGTGCATGACGCGCATGCCTCGATGTGACAAAAGTAATGGTTGGTGTGAATGCGTACATGACGCTGGAACGCAGAAGTGACATTTTGATTTTACCATCCACGTGCACGCGCTCAGTACGTGCACACGTGAGGAGCGTTCATGGCGTGAATGTAGCATTCAATCAATGAACGCTATAAAGAACGCGTACGCACGCATGGTACGTGCAAGCATGGTTGAATCTGAAGATCGTATCGACGCGCACGCATGCAGTAGGCGTACGCATCGTTGGTGCAACAATGCAAGGGACGCGCACGCACATAGAACGCGTATGCATAGGTGAATGAATGCAACGTTCACTTTGAGAACTCTATGTTCTATTGAAGCAAGCTCCCAACCACACCAACTGAGGACTCATTTTGACCCACTTCATCAGACGTAAAAAGCCCACTCTAAGTACCTGGATGACCAATTTAGAAAGTGCATAAACAGATGAAAATTTAATTTCATAAGGGACTTAGGGGACTTTAGATGGATTTTGAAGGGACTCCTCCTTCCTTTTGATATTTTCTTTTGAGCTTTCTTTTAGTTTTCCTTAGAGTTTTAGATCTAAGTGGAATTTTCTTTTCTATTCTTCATCTTCTGCAAATTTTTCTTTTCTGTTTTGTGCTAGAGCAATGATGAACTAAACCCAATTTCATTAGGTGGAGGAGCTCTATTGTAATTCTCATGAATTAATGAAATTCTTCTTCTTCTCAATTCAATTTGGCAGCTATTGGATAACTTCTATTTTAATTGTTGATTATTCACTCCAGAAGGAGGTTTAATTCAGTGAATGTGGGTGTGAGCCTCGGAAGGGGAATCACCTTCATTTGAACTGAAGCTCTATCCATCACTACTCTCTGGATCAACACCATTCGGGAGGAATTGAGATCATGGGAAGTAGTGTGGCTTATAGATGAGAGATATGTACTTAACCTCTTCTCATGATCACTAGATCAAGGAATTGGCAGGTTGATTATGATTAGAGAGATTAGGTCACCAAGGAATTAGGGTCCAATCTCTTTCAATCTGCAATAGATCTATCAACATGATTGAGAAAGGAGTTGAGACATAATTGATTCACGAAGGATTACAATATCTCCAATCCCTGATGAATTATTTTCTCTGAATTTCTTCACGTTAAAGTTATCTTGTTTCACTACAATTTTCTTGTTCAAGTCTGCTTTGATTTAATGTACCCAATCCCCTTTACTATTCATGCAATTTAAGTTTCTTGCACTTTAGTTTCTGCAATTTGACTTCTCTGCACTTTAAGATTTAGTTCTTTTAGTCTTGCAATTTGAGATTCAGTTCTTTTTACTTTATTGCACTTTAAGTTTCAGCAATTTACCTTTCTTGCCATTTAAGTTTCTGCTATTTTGCTTCCATCATTTCAACTTCTTGCTATTTAATTCCTTTCAATCACAAGTCACTCCTATTATTACTGTTAGCTTGACTAAATTCATCACCATACTAAAATTGCTTGATCCATCAATCCCTATGGTATCGACCTCACTCATGTGAGTTATTACTACTTGATGCGACCCGGTACACTTGCTGGTGAGTTAGTGTGAAATCAAATTTTCACGCCATCAAGTGACTACAATTTTTGGTACTCTAGTGGCGTTTCTAATAGTGCCTATTCAATCTCTCGGCTCTGATAACTGAAAAATAGCTGCTGCTCTCATGGGTAGTTATATTGGTGGATGTAAGTGCTCAAACAATTTGCCTCTGAATTTAAATGCATGGAGGTAATGAGTCTCTAATCAAGCTGGTATTGCTTATCATAGAGGTATTGTGTCTCTAATTGATCTTCTTAGCTCAAAGAATGCGTCTATCCAGCACAATGCAGCTTTTGCTCTATATGGCTTGTGGATAATGAGGTGAAATTAGGTTCATTATTCTTAACTTTGTCAAAATTTTATGTTACTATGTTGCCCTTTATGTACTTATCAAATATAAATTATGTGACAGGACATTATTGCAGACCTTATTAAGGCTGGTGGTTTTCACAAACTTTAGGATGGAAGTTTCAAAGCTCAAGTATGCATTTCTTTCTTTTACTCCGTAGTTTATAGTTCTATCTCTCTATAATTTCATAAGTAGAACTATCTTCATTGACAACAATGATACAATAAGCTTTTATCTGCTCATTTTAATAATTTTTCACCTAGTAGTGCTTTGAAGTATTTCCAATCAACTTGCTGTTACATCTTGCAGGATTAGAATTGCTGTTGGATTTTCTTGGATCTACAAAGTACAAACCTTAAGCTAATTGATCTACAGGAAAAAGATTCTATGCTCATCGAGTTTGTTTAGTCAAGTTAGATGTATTTCTAAGCAGTTTTTTATTTAAAATAGACAAAAGAAAATGAAAAATAGACAATGACATTGTATAGATGTTTTGAATGCTAGAATTTGAGATTTGATTATGTTTTTTGTTGAAGGATAATGTTACCTTATTAGTTAGTAAAACTAATTTCTGGAAGATTATCGTATAGCTATGATCCTAGGATAATGTTACCTCAGATAGTTATGTTCTTATTGGTTGCATATTTAATTTGAAGGTTCAAGCCAAGGCTACTGTTTGAAAAGATAAGAGGGAAAAGGCTATTGTTTGTTGGAGACTAGTGGACGAAATTGTGATCAACAATAATGGCTCTTTAGCATGTGCATAAAAACATTAACTCAGCACTTTCTTTCCACAATCTCGTTCAACTAACCAGCAAGTGTACTGGGTCGTCCAAGTAATAAACCTTACGTGAGTAAGGGTCGATCCACAGAGATTGTTGATATGAAGCAAGCTATGGTCACCTTGTAAATCTCAGTTAAGCAGATTAAATGGTTATGGGTTTCGAAAATTAATAATAAATAGAAAATAAAAAGGGATAGAAATACTTATGTAGATCAATAGTGGGAATTTCAGATAGGCATGTGGAGG
>NC_029775.3:51696479-51698647 GCF_000817695.3 Arachis duranensis | reverse complement strand
GGTTCAGGCATGGCCGAATGGCCAGCCCCCATGAAGGTGATCAAAAGACCGAATGGTCAAAAGATGACTAATACACCAGTAAAAAGTCTTATTTATACTAAACTAGCTACTAGGGTTTACATGAGTAAGTAATTGATGCATAAATCCACTTCCGGGGCCCACTTGGTGTATGTTTGGGCTGAGCTTGATCTATCCATGAGCTGAGGCTTTTCTTGGAGTTGAACGCCAAGTTATAGCATATTTTGGGCGTTCAACTCCGGATCATGACGTGTTTCTGGCGTTTAACTCCAGACAGCAGCATGTACTTGGCGTTCAACGCCATGTTACGTCGTCAATTTCCGAATAAAGTATGGACTATTATATATTGCTGGAAAGCTCGGGATGTCTACTTTCCAAAGACGTTGAGAGCGCGCCAATTGGAGTATTGTAGCTCCAGAAAAGATATTTCGAGTGCAGAGAGGTCAGATTCCAACAGCATCAGCAGTCCTTTTGTCAGCCTTTTTCAGAGTTTTGCTCAAGTCCCTCAATTTCAGTCAGAAATTACCTAAAATCACAGAAAACACACACAAACTCATAGTAAAGTCCAGAAATGTGAATTTAACATAAAAACTAATGAAAACATCCCTAAAAGTAGCTTGAACTTACTAAAAACTACCTAAAAATAATGCCAGAAAGCGTATAAATTATCCGCTCATCACAACACCAAACTTAAATTGTTGCTTGTCCCCAAGCAACTGAAAATCAATTTGGACAAAAAGAAGAGAATATACTATAAAGTCCAGAATATCAATGAATATTAATTATAATTAGATGAGCGGGACTTGTAGCTTTTTGCTTCTGAACAGTTTTGGCATCTCACTTTTTCCTTTGAAGTTTAGAATGATTGGCTTCTATAGGAACTTAGAATTTCAGATAGTGTTATTGATTCTCCTAGTTAAGTACGTTGATTCTTGAACACAGCTACTTTTGAGTCTTGGCCGTGGCCCTAAGCACTTTGTTTTCCAGTATTACCACCGGATACAAAAATGCCACAGACACATGACTGGGTGAACCTTTTCAGATTGTGACCCAGCTTTGCTAGAGTCCCCAGTTAGAGGTGTCCAGAGCTCTTAAGCACACTCTTTTTGCTTTGGATCACGACTTTAACCACTCAGTCTCAAGCTTTTCACTTGGACCTTAATGACACAAGCACATGGTTAGGGACAGCTTGATTCAGCCGCTTAGGCCAGAATTTTATGCCTGTAGGCCCTCTTATCCATTGATGCTCAAAGCCTTGGATCCTATTTACCCTTGCCTTTTGGTTTTAAGGGCTATTGGCTTTTTCTGCTTGCTTTTTCTTTTTCTATTATTTTTTTTCGCTAGCTTTTGCTTTTTTCACTGCTTTTTCTTGCTTCAAGAATCAATTTCATGATTTTTCAGATTATCAATAACATTTCTCTTTGTTCATCATTCTTTCAAGAGCCAACAGTTTTAACATTCATAAACAACAAGATCAAAAAATATGAACTGTTCAAGCATTCATTCAGAAAACAAAAAGTATTGTCACCACATCAATATAATTAAATTAAATTCAAGGATAAATTCAAAATTCATGTACTTCTTGTTCTTTAAGAGAGGTGAAGGATTAATGGAATTATTCATAACTTTAAGACATAGTTACTAACTACTAATAAGAGAGGTGAAGGATTAATGGATTTTATTCATAGCTTTAAGGCATGGTTACATACTAATGATCATGAAGTAGAGACACAAAACATGGATAAACACAACATTAAAAACCAAAAACAGAAAGAAATAAAGAACAAGGAATGAATCCACCTTTAGTGGTGTCTTCTTCTTGAAGGTCCAACAATGTCCTTAAGCTCTTCTATGTCCCTTCCTTGCCTTTGTTGCTTCTCCCTCATTGCTCTTTGATCTTCTCTTATTTCATGGAGAATGATGGAGTGCTCATGATGTTCCACCCTTAATTGTTCCATGTTGTGGTTTAAATCTTCTAAGGAAGTGTTGAGTTGTTCCCAATAGTTATTGGGAGGAAAGTGCATCCCTTGAGGCATCTCAGGAATTTCTTGATGATGAGCTTCCTCATGCATCTCTTGAGAACCGTGAGGGATCTCTCTTGCTTGCTCCATCCTCTTCTTGGTGATGGGCTTATCCTCTTCAATGGGGAT
>NC_029775.3:51695884-51696438 GCF_000817695.3 Arachis duranensis | reverse complement strand
ACTCCAGCTGAGTAACATAGATGGCAAATAAGATGAGGAAAAGCTAGCCTTGCCAAAGTAGAGGACTTATCGACTATTTTGTAGAATTCATGGGAGATGACTTCATGAACTTCTACTTCCTCTCCAATCATGATGCTATGAATCATGATGGCCCGATCTACAGTAACTTCAGATCGGTTGCTAGTGAGAATGATGGAGCGTTGAATGAACTCCAACCATCCTCTAGCCACAGGCTTGAGGTCCAGTCTTCTTAGTTGAACTGGCCTGCCTTTGGAGTCTCTTTTCCATTGAGCTCCTTCCACACATATGTCCATTAGGACTTGGTCCAACCTTTGATTAAAGTTGACCCTTCTAGTGTAAGGGCGTACATCTCCTTGCATCATGGGCAAGTGGAACGCCAACCTCACATTCTCTGGACTAAAATCTAAGTATTTCCCCCGAACCATTGTGAGATAATTATTTGGACCCGGGTTCATACTTTGATCATGGTTCTTAGTGATCCATGCATTGGCATAGAACTCTTGAACCATTAAGATTCCGACTTGTTGCATGGG
>NC_029775.3:51693928-51695727 GCF_000817695.3 Arachis duranensis | reverse complement strand
TGTCATGATGGCTTTTGGAGATGAATCTTTCCATCTCCCATGACTCAGAGGTGGAAGCTTTTGTCTTCCCTTTTCCTTTTCTAGAGGATTCTTCGGCCTTAGGTGCCATTGATGGTAATGGAAAACAAAAAAGATTATGCTTTGACCACACCAAACTTAAGAAATTGCTCGCCCTCGAGCAATAGAAGAAGGAAGAGAAGAAGAAGAAGAAGAAAATATGGAGGAGAAGGGGAAGTGTAGGTTCGGCCAAGGTGAAGAAGAGGGGGTTGTGTTGTGTGAAAATGAAGTAGAAAGGAAGGGTATATATAGGGAGAGGGGAGAGGGTAGGTTTGGCCATTTAGGGTGGGATTGGGTGGGAAATGTTTTTGAATTTTGAAGGTAGGTGGGGTTTATGGAGAAGAGTGGATGGATGTGATTGGTGAATAGGTGATTTGGGAAGAGAGATTGAGGTGATTTGTGAAGGGTTTTTGGGAAGTGTGATATGGGGAAGAGTAAAATAGGATTAGGAGGTAAGGTGGGAATATAGTAGGTGGAGATCCTGTGGGGTCCACAAATCCAGAGGTGTCAAGAAATTCCATCCCTGCACCAAATAGGCATGTAAAATGCCTTTGCACACCATTCTGGCATTTAAACGCCGAGTGGTGCACGTTCTGGGCGTTCAACGCTCATGTAATGCATG
Organism: Arachis duranensis; assembly: GCF_000817695.3. Taxonomy (NCBI): domain Eukaryota; kingdom Viridiplantae; phylum Streptophyta; class Magnoliopsida; order Fabales; family Fabaceae; genus Arachis; species Arachis duranensis. Next base: position 51,695,048 of record NC_029775.3, on the reverse strand, counting down.
TTTCTGGCGTGGAACGCCAGTTTCATGCTTGTTACTGGCGTTCAGCGCCAGCTTTTCCTCTAGGCACATTCCTGGCGTTTAGCGCCAGAATGTTGCTTGTTTCTGGCGTTCAACGCCAGTTTCATGCTCTGTTCTGGCGTTGAACGCCAGACAGATGCACCTTACTGGCGTTGAACGCCAGCCTGTGCTTCCTCCAGGGTGCGAATTTTTTTCTGCTTGTTTTTTATTCTGTTTTTAATTTTTATATTTTTTTCGTGACTCCACATGATCATGTACCTAATAAAACACAAATTAACAATAGAAATAAAATAAAATAAAAATTAGATAAATAAAATTGGATTGCCTCCCAACAAGCGCTTCTTTAATGTCAATAGCTTGACAGTGGCTCTCATGGAGCCACAAAAGTGATCAAGTCAATGTTGTATAGTCCTAACACCAAACTTAGAGTTTGGATATGGGGTCTTAACACCAAACTTAGAGTTTGGTTGTGGCCTCCCAACACCAAACTTAGAGTTTGACTGTGGGGGCTCTTCTTGACTCTGAACTGAGAGAAGCTCTTCATGCTTACTCTCTTTTGTCACAGAGGGATGGCCATGTACCTTAAACACAAGGTAGTCCCCATTCAATTGAAGGACTAATTCACCTCTATTGACATCTATCACAGCTCCTGCTGTGGCTAGGAAAGGTCTTCCAAGGATAATGCATTCATCCTCTTCCTTCCTAGTGTCTTAAGATTATGAAATCAGCAGGGATGTAAAGGCCTTCAACCTTTACTAACACGTCCTCCACTATTCCATAAGCTTGTCTCAATGACTTGTCTGCCAATTGTAATGAGAACAAGGCAGGTTGTACCTCAATGATCCCCATCTTCTCCATTACAGAGAGTGGCATAAGATTTATCCCTGACCCCAGATCACACAGAGCTTTTTCAATGGTCACGGTGCCTATGGTGCAAGGTATCCAAAACTTGCCAGGATCTTGTTTCTTTTGAGGTAGAGTTTGCTGAATCCAGGTATCTAGTTCATTAATGAGCAAGGGAGGTTCACTTTCCCAAGTTTCATTACCAAACAACTTGGCATTCAGCTTCATGATAGCTCCTAAATATTGAGCAACTTGCTCT